>NW_009916006.1:170830-175498 GCF_000696875.1 Nestor notabilis
GCACCTTCACCACAAACATTTCAGCGTGTAACTTATCTCCCGATCGGAGCGCTTGGCCACCCCTCTTCGCAAAGGCACTGTCCTTCCAGGTGGATTATTTTCCACTCAAAGACTGATGCCTGCAACAGCAATCTTGAAAGTCTCCTGCTATCTGCTTCTCACTCCTCACAAGACAAGACAAGACCACCCAGTGATTCGCCTGAAGAAATATTACACCAGCCTGCAGGCTGGCGTGCCTGAAATTGGCCCAGGGAGCATATCGACGATGCGTTACCCAGCTTAGAAAACACAAGGGGATTAATAACTTGGACAGTGTGCTGGATAAAACTAAACTCAGATACAATTCCCTGTCCAAACCCCGTCAGAATTTTAATCTTTACAGACTTTTAGCTCCATAGCCCAATAAATCCTTTCCATAGTGACTCATTGTTAGCCTGATCTTTCTTATAAAACACACGGTGGAAACAGGGTAACATTTTCCTTTCTTATTGCTCCCCTTTGTAAAACCATCTTTCCTTGTATCTCGCTGCCATTTGCCTGTTAGTCATGGGCTTCACTCCTGAATGAGCCACTTAAGAAATGTTACACTGGTGTCAAATTGATACATGTCTTGTGAATACTTTATACTTTCTCTTTATTTAATGTGAAAGGACAGAACTGATCAAAACTCGAGGACAAAGTTTCAGCCAAAATGCAATTTTTCCATTCAACAAAAAACAACAAAACTTTTTAGCAGAAATTAGAATATAAGCTCTCACCCAGGGCCACAAACATTTAAATGTTTCAGATTCTTCCTTTCTTTTATCCCTCCTAGAGAAATTTAAATTCTTAGCTGAGGACATTACTTACTTTTCTTAGAAAGCCCTCAAAATACGTTTTCAAAATGATTCTGTCACAAGATCTGGTAAGATGCAACTGCAAATCAGTGGGGTTTGCCTGCAAATTCCAGCCTGGTAAAGTGTTTTCCCAGATATTTCAAATCTGGGAGCCCAGATGTATGAGTCAGCCCCTGAGGAAGAGTGCCCAGATTTTATGCAAGTTCTGAGCAGGGAGAACAGCAATGACAGGACTGAAGAACAAACATAATATTGTCCTGTGAGTTAGCTTTCTATCCCTAGCTGCTCCCTTCCCTTCCGCAGAACAGCAGTAACAACGTCCATAGAGTACTTGATGAAGCCCCTTTCTCTAGTATACATTGCCTTTTCAGGATCAACATGCCATGGTAAGTGAATCTCAAATTCATTCAAGTTTCTACCTTTTTAACTGAGTGAGAACATGAAGACATCATCTTAGTGCCCCAGGAGCAATGCAGGTAAGAAACTGAAGTCCTTACTGAAGCAGTGCAGCAAGGTGCATAGCACTGAGCACACGGGCAGCTTCATGGACTACCATATCACTCCCCATAAGCTTTAAGCAGGCAGCTTACATCCTGAAATGCAGCCTTCAACACATTACAGAGTCCTTGACCACCCTTCTATAGAAAACAAAACCCTGTTTATTTTGGCAGATGTTCATTTTTCCTTTAAAGCTCACTTCTCTATCTTCTTTCTGA
This sequence comes from Nestor notabilis, assembly GCF_000696875.1. Lineage (NCBI taxonomy): Eukaryota > Metazoa > Chordata > Aves > Psittaciformes > Psittacidae > Nestor > Nestor notabilis. The sequence goes on from NW_009916006.1 coordinate 172,383, forward strand.
CTGTTCAGGGTATTTTCCCTAAGCACAACGTTACTGTGGCTTTAGCCTGAGATGTGAGTCAATCCCCTCTTTTAAAGCAAACTGATTTCTCCACTCCTTTCCCTGTGATATCTATTTTGGAGGCTCTCAACTCCCTGGTGGGCCAGTGGGACATCCCGCAGCCTCTTTATGGCTGGTGGTCTGCAGGAGGGAATAGGATTACATCTCTCAGCAGCCAATGGTGCTGCCTGTAGGTTCAATAAATGGGCTTAAAAAAAAAAACACACACGCACAGCATGTCCTTCTTACTCTGCTTTGCGTGGTGTGATTGAACCTGCAGAGCCAGTGGGAGCAAGTTCTATAGTGATAACAGTAACCATTGACTTTCCCTTTCCTGATTTCACCTCTTTCGTTATGTTGGAGAGCTTTGTTCCAGACTAGGAGATTATGCAATGGGTTGAGGAGGAGATGTGACTTCAGTGAGATATAGCACACAAAAAAGTGTGACAAATTGCAATGACAGGGGCTCCAATGGTAGCTCGTGATGGAGTGAAATTAAATCCCTAACCAAACAATGCAGCATTATGCTATATTCTATAGGCACCCTTGTTGAGGGTAGATTGAGAGAAAAAGAGATGGGCAAAAAGAAAGATGCACACATACTTTCCCCATCCATGTTCCCAGCTAGCCCTTTCCCTGGGTGTCAGCTTGGGAATAAGCAGAAAGAACCATCCTTAATGCTTGGGCCCAGATGCAGGAGATGTGTGCCACAGGGAGAAGTGCAACAGATTGAAGACATGCCCAGCAAACACCTACAGGCTGCAGTGCCATCCCCTGCGCTGCTGGGCCAGCAGTGCTGCCTCCCTGGAAACATACCTGGGACTGCCTGTCTCCATATCTCCACAAACAGCATCCCAAGCTATTTCCCTCCTTCCTAATTAAAGTGCTCCCTGAGGAGCGCTGGAGGAGGAGGATGTGTGTACACCTTTGTACTCAGCTGCTCCAAACTTCCTTGGGCAATACCGCAGGGTGATCCCGGTAGTTTTTTTCATGCTAAATAACTGACCTAGGTGGCCCTACTGCCCCATTCATCTCTTCTACACAAACAAACTATTCATTCTCTAAGGAATAGGTGCATCTGTTCACTCAGGCCCAGCTCCTGAGGGAAGCCAACAAGAGACTTGACACTATTTAAGGAAGAAGGGAGCACAACACTGCTGATAGAGTATCTTTGCTGTCCCGAGGCCATCCAGGTGTTAAATCACTCAGTGGCCTCGAAAGGGTCCAGGGCCAAACACTGAAACAAAAGGCAAAGATGGGGAAGGAGAGTGCCAGATATCACAGCTCACACTCCTCATGTTTCTTTTTTGCTTGCTGGGGTTTTCAGGAGCAGTATATTGACAGGACAGAAAATGAAGTTGACTCTAGGAGGCTAGGAGCACTCAACACGGCTGCAAAGTTTATGAGCTGGTCAGCATTACTAATGTTCTCAGAGTTAACACTCTTGCGGGAGTCCTGAGCTTAGTTTCCACTGGAAAGAAACAATAGTTCAAGCTGTGAAATGTTTTACATTCAACTTCCACCTCCTCCCCCCTTTTTCAGTGGAGTTGCCATGAGCCCAGACTTTAAAAACATTTCAGACTTAAAAGGTTAAGATTTAAGTGCTGCTGATTTTATCTGGGCTTTTAACTAACATAGGCAGGTGGATTAGAGATATGTGTACAATCTCCACTCTAGACACTTGGGTAAATATGCACAAGTGCTGAGTGAGCCAAGGAAGGAATCTGATGTTATTGTCTATTAATTTGAAAGCAGAGATTAAAGAAAGTGCAGAAATCAGTAGTGTAAATATCAAAAAGGATTTCCATTTATATGTAAGAACATTACTCTAGCAGTCTGGCTATTTCAAATAACATGAAAGCTTTTTTTTCCTGTGGAAAAAGAACTGTGAATTTGTTTAAATTTACATATTTTCCTCTTTGTTTGCAGGAATGGTCGCCATGCTTGCAGCTAGGAAGCAGTTTGCTCAACAGGGCTGGGTTTTGTTCAGAGCCTGCGTTTGGCTGGAGGGCCTAAAACCAGCAAAAGTATTTCACAAAGTTACATGACAGGCAACTGGGCTGGGATTTCCTCCTCCTTCCATTCTTTTTTCCAGTAATATTTGTGATGATTTTTCCCCTTTTTATTTTCACTGTACCACAGCTTGGAAACGGCTTCTGGTTTGCTACTAACATTTTTGTTATTCAGAAACATTCATGAAAACTTGGCAGAAATCATATGCAAGTGATGGGGCATTCAATAGCATTTTGGCTGTGGCTATTGGTCGAGTCAGTGATGTGACTGCCTTTCCAGCTCGTATGGCATCACTTTTGACTTCTCCTTAGATGCCTAAAACCTGTTCTTGAATGAATGTTGATAATAAATAGTGAAGATCCTCAAAATAAATTAAGAGCTTGCACTTTCTCCTAGAAAAACTAAGAAGGTATCTATTTATCTACTTTGTTAATATGGCCTATGTGTTTACTATTGGAAGAAACAATATTTTCTCTAGAACTAGAGTTCAATTATGTCTGAATGCCATAGGTGCTCTTTAAAAGTATACTTCAGGCTAAAATATGAAGGTGTTCTCTACTTTTATGAAAGCTTTACAAATTCCTGGAGGTCATCTGAATACTCAAAAATAATGCATAATATGACCCCATGAATCAAATAGGCCAAGCTCAGCACTTTTTATTAGCAGAAATATTCATGAATCTTTTATCCTCCTCCTTAGTCCACCAGCTCTTATTTTCACCCTGTTCTCACCTTAATGCAACATTTCTTAGGAATGCCAAGAAAAAGGAACCCAGCTTCAGGTTTAATTGCTAATATTTCTAAATTTAGTCGGCATGAAATCCATCTGAGGCTCCAAAGATTTTCCCTGTAATCTGCAGAACCTGATTTTGAATCTAGCCCAAGAGAGCACCACAGCAAATAAATACCATCTGATCTCTACAGAAATCTGACAAGAGTTCAGCTGCTTTCCACCTTGCTACAAGTATATCAGAGTTGATTTCCCAATGCAATGCTGTAGGGGGAAAAGTCAATTAAAATGCAACTCTCCCAATTTCAGTGGAAGCTACTGATCAGCAGGGATC
>NW_009916006.1:175529-192829 GCF_000696875.1 Nestor notabilis
GTTATTTTGCATTAAACAGGCAAATACTATGTTCTTACGCTGGCTTGCTTTATGACTCATGTAACACTGGACAAGTAGCAGTGACTATGAGCCAAATGACCCCAGTTTTCCACGCAATGATATGGCAATTGCTGGACTCAGCCTATTCTTCCCATCTTTCTCACCTGCTTCTGTGACCATTATGGATATCACAGTTAAACTCTGCAATATTTGGCTGAAGGCACACAGCATGGGATTGCCAGTTTTGTTATGTACCAGCCGAAAGGGGATTAGGCTAGACAGAAAGGAACCAATTCTGGATGCTGGAAACCATCCAGATTTGGTTATCATTTCATTCTTTACCTTGGACTATGTAAATGTCTTATGGAAGATTTCAAGTTTTAACAGCCAAAGAAAAAGGGGAGCTTTTCCAGTTCACTTTCTCTGGAAGCTGGTATCACAGGTCTGACTATATAAGTTATTAGCCTCAGTAAGTTATCCCAACTATTGCTGGCATTATACAAATGCAGACAACACTATCTATCTGATTGAAGACTGGATTTGCACATTTTTATGCAGCAGCTATTTGCTTTAAATAGAAAGTTTTCAATATTACAGTGAGAAAGCCTCAAATCCAACAATGATTCGGTTTGGAGTGCGTTTTGCTCAAGATTACAAATTTTTCTTTGTCAGATCATTTTGCAACAAACATTTGGAAAATTTTAACATGGAAAAAACCTCTGGTTTCCAACCAGTTCTAATGTTAAATGTCCATAAAACATAGAGGAATCTCCTCAGTGAAGCATTTAAAGTACCAGGTCCTCCTAATCCAGTAGGATTAATTATAAGTAATAAGCAAATAGGAATCGTTTTTCATTCATTTCCAGATGTAGGAAGTTTAGGCCTGCAAATTACTTTGCTCCAATACTGAATATTGAGACTACATCAATAATTACTGAATAAAAACCTGAGCCCTGGGTTTTGGGCTCCCCTGAATGGTTTGGATCAAGAGTTCATTCAGATTATGTTACGGATAACAGCTCTGCACAACATTTGGCTCAGGTTCAGTTTCTTTGAGTCTAAGGCCAGGATAGACCTTCAGTTCATGTCCTTCAACTCTTTTTCTAGCCAACACAATTATATTTCACTCACATATTTCTTAGCTGAGCCCAGTGACATTAATTAAATGAGAGCATTTCAGAAACCAAGAGACAAAATTGTTGCCTGCTCTAGGCAGAGAGCATGAGAAAAAAGCGACACCAAGCCTTTGCCATGTCAAAGAGCTGATAAAGGTGACTACGCCTGGGGTTTGTCTCATGTAACTTTACATGTCTATAAGGTAGATGTCTACATCTGATCTCATCGTGCTTGTACTCCACTGCAGTCAGCGGAGAGAAAGGGCATTTCTGGTTCACGATTCACCTGCTTTGCCTACTTCAGGATGAGACCTAGTGCCCCATTTCTGTTCACTGGACGGTGACCACCTCAGGTGTGGACAGCTGTGATACAGATATCTGAGAGGCATGTAAGAACATCCTCACCTTTCATGGCCACACCACAAGCTCTTAAAAATAAGGAGAGCTTTCACGCCCTAAAGGATGCCTGATGGTTTAATCAAGCAAATTTCAGGCTATCACTCTCTCCGAATGCAGGAGAGCATTCAGGTTGGTAATTCCTAGTTTGGGCTTGCATCTGTTGCAAAGGAGACCTGTCTATTATGCAACATTATCTTCAAGGCTAAGATGGGGCTGACTGCATTCTTTTTCTTTATGAAAGCAAGAATTGATATTATTGTCATTTCCTTCTCATGAGAGATGTTTGATTTGTAAAGAGGTTTTGAATTTTGCTAAACATTATCAGTTCCTATTTTATTCTAGATTATTATGTAGATTAGGCAAGGCCTGACACTCAAAATTGAATATCAATAACACAAAACAGGAATAAATTAAAGCACTGCAAGATGTCCTGGCTACTCTAGCTTTTATTGCTATATTCATAATACTACATGACCAGAAGTGCTGGTTAGGAGAATTCAGCTTGATCCTTATGGAAATGTGCTAAAGAGGAAAATAAACTACAAAAAATGTGAATTTAGGAATTAAAAGTCCTACAAGCCATTGTCTTCTGCTTACCTAGCCAGGATTGGAAAATACAGACTAGTGCAGTGCAATCTTTTCCAACATTTCATCTCAGCCATCACATGTTTCAACTCTACTGAAAGAATAGCCTCTAGGAAGAGGCTGAGTGCAAAATTCACAGCACATATATTAGCCTCTTTCTCCAGCTAGTGGGTTATTGAGATTGCTTTGTTACTCAAATGTATTTGACATACTCCTTAGCCATTTTTTTTAAACTCTCTTGGCTATTAAATGTTTTGCCCTGAGTAGTTGTGATCCCTATTTAAAGGTGAATTGCTTTCCTTAGATCTAACAAATGAGCAACTTGGCTTGTGTGAGCAAACGTAGCAGTTTTCACAAGAACTTGCATCCACACTGTTGATATTGACATTTGAGAGAAAGGGTATGAGAAATCACACAAAATTAATAGAAAATTGGAACAAAAGAGGGACAGGCAAGGTGAAAGTGAATTCTTTAGAAAATCTGCACATCCGGACTACTTAAGTTTAACTCTCCACCTTCATGTAGGTACAACACATCTTGTAGCCCACTGGAGAATCTCAACATGTTACACATAGAGCATGAGAGACACATTAAGAAACTTGATATTAGGTTTCCCACTGATTTCTGAGTGAGTGGATGTGCAGTCAACTGTCTGCCTTTTCCCCTTCCCCAGCACGGCTGGATACCTAGTTTTGCTGTCATCAGTCCAAACACATGCTCTATTTTCCCCTCTTTCTAAGCAAAATTCTTACTCCCTCTCCTTCCTCTCAATACATTACTCTTGCCTGTCTTTTGTTGCTCCAAAGTGGCAGTGCCTGACAGAAATCTGAGAGACTCAGCGTGTGTATAGAGCAGCCTGGGGAAGGGGCAGTCAGGGCAGAATTGCCCAGCTTTGGCCCAAAATGTGAGTTTTTAAACTTTGTGTTAGTCCCTTGAAAAATCAGGAAATAGGAGAAGCAGTAGAATGTGGCTTGCTCAGCTATTACATGTGTCAGTGCACGTGTATGTGTGCACACTTTAACCTGAAATCTATACCGGTGATTAAATGGTCTTTAAATCAAAGCCGATAGATAAATAAGGGAACTATTCCAAAACCAAGGGGGTTAAAAAACACTCTGCATGCACCTGCTGGAGACGCTGTGCTGCTGGCTCTACATTTCAACTCTAACCTGTATTTGATATGGTGTTGTTGCAGCTGTGGGTTGGGGTGGTTTATTTAAGTGGCTCCAAATGCTTGTCAGTGTGGCAACCAGCTGAATACATAAAACAGGCTCTCCAAACCCTTTATGGCCCAGGGTCAGAGTAAATGGAATAATAAAATCCAAATGCTTTTGTCTCATTTTCCATCACCCAAGCCTTCCGCATAAATCTACAGCTTTGCAATGACCTTCGCATTCAGTGTCGGGGATGAGGCCGCAGGTCTGAGATACATTTGGTCTTCATCTTAGGTCTTTAAAAGCTTTTTCCAATTAATTTTAACTGACTTCCATAAGGATCAAGTACAGTTTCCTCCTCGCAGCCCCCTCACTCCGTATCCCACCCCCTTTCTCTCCTGCCTGGCATCTTCTTCAACCAGTCAATTGGGGGAACACTAGAGAATATTATTGATCACATTATAGATGGTAGCACCAACAGCAAAGACATTTACAAAATGAGTGATTTAGCAAATAGGAAGTGAGAGATTTCTTTAAGGAGTTTTAATTTGATGTCTTCCTCACTGTGGGGTGTCTGGTTTTCTTTATTTCTCTAGTGCTGCATTATCCCTCCTCAGATGTCATCGTGGGGACCCACAGTCTCCTGTACACAGGTTTACAAGGGTAGGTCACTATTAAACTAAAATGTGTATGTTTGGGTTTAGTGAATCGAAAATCACCTTGCTTGGAATTAACTGCTGAGGGCTGTTCCTTCCCCCCCTCCCCATCTGATCTAAATTTGATGTAAAGTCACTTCTAGATGCTTCAATTACATTGAAGAGCAACCCAAACCTCTGTCAGAAAGAAGCCTTCAGGACATCTCCAAATGTTCTGACTTTAAGAACACACGGATCTTCCCTCAGAATTCCCAAACAGCATTTAACAACCAGCTAATAAACTGGTGCCTAAAAAAACACTCGTTCCTAGTTTTGCACTAAGTGAAGCTGAGCCAGACTTTGAGAGCTGTAGTGAGCGTTAGGGGACACATTCACAGCTCAGAGTTTCCACGTTTATTGTGGGTCTGTTGACTTCTGTAGAGCTGAACAGATCTACATGATCTACATGATCAGCGGACTTGGCCCATACTGTGAAATGCAGTCAATAAAACCAAAAGTCAGGTACCAAGGACTTGGGTTCAATTGAGACAAAAGAAGGAACAAAAATACCCATAAGACAACCGCTTTCTTGTGGCCTGCCCAAAGGAAAATGACAACTGACTGGGGTCTGCAAAGAAAATTCATATTTCCTGAGATTTCCTGCCCAAAATTTTGAACATTTTAAAACCCAAGGAAGTTTTGATCATGTTGGCACAGCAATGAAAGTCCTATCTCCCTAGTCAAATCAAGCACCTCTACCTGATACTTTGTAAGATTTATCCACCACTAATGCAAACTTCTCTTTTAGCTCTGGCAGGTACACCAGCAAAGTTTTGAGACACAAGACAATTAAATCCTTCAAACTTCACTACATGATGACGTACAGTGAGGGAACACACCTTCTAAGACCTGATTATCTTCTTAATGACAATATGAATCAGTAAGGCCTTTAACCATTGAAGTTCTTGGAATTGTGCATCTCAATGTGTTGGAGTCATCTTGGTTGGAGGCATCTTAACTGATTTTCTCTTAATCAGTGAAACTGTCTTTCCAAGCAACAAATAGGCCAGTAGATAACAAAAGTTAGGTGGCTTGTCTTCCCATGGTATTGAAGGCTGTCCTCAGAGTCTCTGGCGTCCAAGAAGCTGGAAATATCAGCTCCCATCTCTGTCCAGCCATTCTTACCAAACTAGCACAAATTTAATAATTTGTTAAAAGTGAGAATTAGAATATCAATTTTTTTCTTCTCCAAAAATGAGAAGGAAACCATACACCGTGGAAGTGAGACAAAGAAGGGCAGAACTATTCCTTCTTGGAGGCTATGGGATTAAATGCATACCATTAAAGGTTCACTTCTGTAGCCTGAGAATGGGATTTTATGTCAATTAATTTGCATGTGTGGATTAGACATCCTGATTTTGCCATCCTATTGAGTCCACAAATGCCCAGCTTAATGTTACCTATGTATGAAAATTATGGATGGCCCTATCAGAAAGTCTTGAATGGATTAAAAAAAAAGGGGGGGGGAAAAAACCCCAACCAAAACTAAAGCAAGAAAAAAAGAAAGAAAACAAAAGAAAACTCATCCAGTTAAACAGAGAACTGTAAGCAAATAAAGGAAGGAAAAAAAACAAACAAACACAGAGCAGGTGTTTAGCCAGTCAATTAATTTATATGGCTTCTAGCACAGCACAGGGCATTAACACTACTCCAGCACTGCACACAGGTGGCAGGGTGCATGTCTGGGAGGCGGGCAGGCAGCAAGACATACTGTGAATTTTCTCCCTGAGCAACATGATTACAGAAACAACTGCAAATAACTTTGTGCTGATCCCAAGCGATGCATTCAGCAGCCCCTAATCTTCCAAATGTCTGCCTATGTGATGGTATGAAAACTATGGCATTCCTTCAGCCCTCACCTATGGAGACACATCTGGGTTTTTCTATTGGTTCCTTATTTATGGGGTTCTGTTTGAGCACATTGAAAAGAAAGGCACATGAAGACCTAGATGATCTTAAGGTCCTTTCCAACCCTAACTATTCTATGATTCTATAAGATCACTAACACAACCCTGACAATGCAGGAAGATACAGAAACACTGGTGAATGTACAACCAAAAGACACACTACACGTATTTCCACCTGGAGTTTTTAAAGATGCTTTTCAGTCATACACATCTACAAGAGAAGGAAACTGTGGCACAGGGTGAAACAATGAACCATGCCATTTAGCAGGGACAGCAAACAAGCTCAGATCTCCTGCATCAGTTCTCCACATTGAGCTCCAGGAGCATCCACACCTTGGTTTCACATGGGAAACTCTAAAAGCTTAATTGGGAGGCTGCGTTTCCCCTGGAGTGGAATCAAATGAAACAAGCTAGACACTCAAGTAAGCTTATTGGTTTAATTTAAAAGGAAGGGGGACTGGTAGCAGTGAGTTCCCTGTCAGGGGTCATTTGTTGTGGAATATACTTCTCACCTTTGTGTTCCTCAGCGCTGGGCTCTGGCAAACCTAATGACATTTGGCATGTCCACCTGCTCTATCAGTTTATGCTTGAATTAGACAGCTCAGCCTGGAGTGGCTTGAGAGCTTCTTTGGGACTTGGGATTTTTTATTTTTAGGGTTTTTTAGAAAGAAATATTTGACTTTTTTAGTGGTGGATTAGTAGTAGTAGCAGGAGTAGGAGGAAGACTCCAAGATATATGGGGGGGGGGGGGGAGATCACCGTAATGCATGATGCAGTTTGCCTGGAGGAATGACGTTAATATAGAGCACTCAGCTTTACCCCGGCGTCTGCTTTGTGATTATACAAAAATAGGAATTTCACAGGATCTTGATCCAGGAGATGAAGCTGACTTCATTCCTTTTTAAGACTTAGGATTTCAGACCAAACATCTGTTTGAAACTTGAGAAGAAATTCGCATGATTTAGACACAAAGCCATGAGTCAATTAGATGTCCAGCATGCATGGTCAAGATCCTTGGCTCTGATCCTCTGAAAAATTAGCACGTAAGTAATTTTATACACATAAGAAGGCCCAGTACATTCAATGGGATTACTCTGGGTTATTAAGCTTTTTCCCTGGGCAGGGTTCTCAGTTGGAACCAAACCACAAACCACATCAAGCTCATACAGTTCTCATACAGACATTTTGCACTTCTGAAACCAGGATAATTTTCTCCTCAGGGCTCTGCAATCATCACTCAGCAGCGGGGATACTCCTGATGGAGATTTTGGACTCCACCAGAAGGCACCGATGGGTTGAGAGGTGCCAAATCTCCCAGGCAGCACCGCTCTTGTTTGCACCCCACCTAACCTGTTAATCAAATCTACAATAAGGGACACCCGAGGCACGTCACTGTTGGAGCCAAACCGTTTCCAAATGGAGTGGTTTTTTCCCGAAAAGCCCTTATATATTGCCAATAGCTTTTCCATGGCACCAAGGGCTTTTCATGGAGTGATTTTTTTCCCCTCTTCCCCTTCTGATGTCAAGAAAATAAGTCCCATTTGGCTTCCAAAGAGTGACTTGATCATCTCCATGAGCTATGGGGATGTTTGGAGAGGAGGACCGCCCTCTTAAATTACAGATTCTTGTCAGACTTGGTGGGTGAGAGACCCACGTGCCCTCATCTGGTCACAGAGCACAGCACACTGGCACATTAGCTTCTGAAGCTGCCTTTTCAGTGCTGACCTTTATATTAATGCTAATAGGGTTTGGAGAAATAAAATGTAAATTTGTCTCTAAATGGATTAGTCTAGGCTGGGGGTGGGAAAGAAAGGTGCAGGAGGGGGTATTGCTTGGAGCATTTGCACTAAAATTAAAACATTTATGTTCCAACACTTAATTTTATTAGAGGCACATTGAAGTTGCCTGAATGCGTAATACATTTCTCAAGTCCACTCTGTTCTCGCTCAGACTCTAAGTGTGTGTGCATGCACACACTGCCTTGCCAGTTATACACTATATTTACCTAGTTGACGCCCTTTTCCTCTCACAAAGATCACTTTTTGCAATCAGGGTTGGCTGTTGGTTGTTGCATCCCAGATTCACCTGGGAAGGAAATAAACAGCAAGTTTCAGCTGTGCTCCAGACCCCTGAAACCACAATTTGGCCCCAAAAAAAACCTTTTGTTTTCTTGTATCTACACAGCGGTATGGGTGCCCATTTCTTCACCACAGCGGTGTGTTTACACATAATAAGGTTAATTGGTGCTTAGGAGTGCTTTACCTAAGCAAAGACCTGAAGAAAGGTGAGTAAACAGCAGTATTCCCACTTTTCAGATAGGGAAATTAAGCCATAATCAGCAAAGTGATATTTGGTTGAGGTGAGTGGGAAAAAAAAGGTGCAGAGGACAATATTAACCCTAAAAAGTACAGTTAAACGTTTGTTATAACATTAGAGCATCCTTCGTGCTCTGCTTGAATCCCAGGAGTTGACTCTCTGCAACAAACATGGGTTGCAAGTTCATTTAGATCAACCGTGATAACTTCCTTTTCAGTGGGACAAGTCGGGGGGCCCTCTCACATGGTGCCATTTGGTTTGGTTTCTTTACAAAATAGTTATTCAGTGGAAACCACACAGTTTTGTTAAAATCAAAACATTGTTATAGGAATGGATCAGCTGTGGCAAAAAACATTGGTGAGAAGAAGTTATGGTATCTCATTTTACCAACATCAAAACATTTCTGTTAATTTCAGTTCAATGTTTATATTAAAATATGAGTTTTCATGTTCTGTGTTTATATATTTTTCTTAAATTGGCACCTAACTGCTATTTAATGTTTTAATACTGTACACATTTTTCAGAGCACCTTTTTTGGCTTGGAAAATATAGAAAATTTCAGCTATTCATTCTGACAGAGACCCAGGTTTTCCAAAATGTCAGCTTTTCTTTGGAATAGAAATTCTGGGTTGTAGCCAGGTCTAAGTCCTTCTTATTGTAAATGAGGCCATATTCATTAGACATCCAGCCATGGCACACTTATCTTGCACGAACATATATCTACAGCATCATGGCTGGGCCAATGCAGAAATCAGGCTTGGCATATGGGGCTGACATAGATTCATTCCTAATGAAACACTTCTATGTAAAAGTGATTAAGCTAGCAACATGCCAGAGAAATTACTCTAAAATCTATTGTTTTCACTGAAGATCTGATCTCTGGAGTTGTATTTAAAACCACCCAGGATTCTATGGGCTGACAGACTCCTATAGCGTGACATAAAGCCTTTCTTTTTGTATGAAGTCCTATAGGATTTTTCCATAACCAGATAACCCCCCAGGTTAAAATAATCAAGTGGTTCAGCACTGGAACAGGCAAAAATCAGGCCGGGGAAGGGGGAAGGAGGAATCAGATCAGCAGTGATTTGGCCTCCTTGTCGCTGCCTGAGCTGACGTTAGTAGCTGTTCATTAGATACGGCTTAAAACATAGTGCAGATGTGAAGCACAGAGGTACTGTATATACACACAGGGTCCCATAAGGTGAAAAAAGGGGGGTGCGGTGGGGGGAAAGAGCAGATCATTCAGTAGTTGAAAAGTATCTGATTGCCTAATGTAAACTGTGATTAGTGGCTCGGTGCCTGGACAGTGAGTACTTTGCAGGCCCCCAAATATGGTCCCCAAATCAGCGTGTGTGCTGCCAATCTGTCAGGCAGCCCAGCTGTAACACTTTCTGGCATTGCAATGTCTTCAGCTGGTTTGTGTCAGAGCCGGCCAGTGCAGGGGGAGCTTTTCCAGAAGTTGGCTATTGAGTGTCTGTCTGCCTGCATCAAGGGTGTTGCCAGTTTAACATCCCAGCAAGGGGCCACCACATCTGGCCGCAGAGCCATTAGGAAAAGGGAAAGGTAGGGAGTGCTTGGGAGGGGAGATTCAGAGCTGGGAGATACTTCCAACAACAGCAAAGGCCACCAGTCTGAAAATACGAGACTTTCAGAGAAAGCTGAGACCACCGCATGGAGAAAGGTTTTGAAGTGCTCAGAGCACAGCTGAAAATTCACAAGTGGCATTAAACTCCCAAGTCAAATTGGATCTCAAAGCTCTGAGCATGTAGACCTCTTGCTGAGCCCTTTCCTCCCTGTTACAAATTGATATTTTATTAGCTCGAAACCAGATGCTTCTCCTTAAAACAGATTAATCTCCAGTTCATCGTATCGCTAGGGACCGAGCGAGGCACGGGGTAGCAGTGGTGCCAAACATGTGCAAAGTGAACAAGACCCCTAAGTATTGGGGGGGAAAAAGGGAAGAGAGAAAACAATATTTTTGTTTGTTAATAAAGCACCAGTCTGTCTGATTTGGTACCTTAAATATTCTTCAGTGCAGATAAAGGAAGGGGGAAGCAAAAGCCATACAGTAACCCTGGAAGTTTTGTTGTGGCCCCCCCCCCCAAGCACCATATAGGTGGTTACTGCTGCAAAAGCCACAGGAATCCTAAAGGATAAAGCTGTTCCTATCCAAGAGGCAGCAATGCAACAGGCTGTGGCAGTGGACAGGAAGGCCTGGAAAAGGATTCTTTAAGAGGATCTTGAATCAAGGGTTAATTGTTTCCAAATGACCACTGTGTGAGAGACTATTATGGGATGGGACCCATTCAGGATTGGTTTAAAGCTGCTAGTTAGGTACCTTAAAAGAGGGCTAAGCAGCAGCAGCTGTTTTACATTTAAAGTGACTGAAGTGAGTAGTGAATTACTGTGGGAGACAAATGAGCCCATGACATGATTGGACCTGGGACTGCTCTCCCAAGTGGCCACTTGTTTCATGAGAACTCCCACCCCCGGGCTCTGCATTTGAGTATCAAAGGCACAAATAACACCAATTAATTCAGATTAGCCCAAGAGAGAGAGGAGGCCAGGTTAGCTGCCTGTTTCTGGATGTAAGATCCCCAACTGTTATCATCTCCCTTGTCTTCAGGGTGCCCCTCTGTAGGCCTAGGCTCTCATCTTATTATTCCAGTTTGTTTCTCAAGGAAATCGTGGAGAGCATCAGCGTTAAGTCAGGAGTGGAGCTGTGTTGGTGTAAACTACTCACGAGCAAAATAAAAGCAAGAAATGAGGCAACATGCTGTGGACCTCGTGTTTTCCATCCAGTATCTGAGGGTGAGTGTGGGCCCTGACACAGTTCGTTTCAATATATCCTAAGAAGTATGCAGTCAGACTCAACTTTTCTTGGGGATCCTGTAGCATAAAGAAAACGTAAGATAGATCAGAATTAAGAGTCTACAGATGATATAAATTGTCTGGACTGTGTCTCACTGGTCATGAATTTCAGACTGAAGTTTGGTTTCCAACAGCTTTGCAAGACATATAGACTTCCCTTTAACTGCTTACTTTTTTTCTCTTCATTTCTTTAATGTATTATCCTCAATTTGTAATACTTAGGAAGGGATTTTGCTGCCTCCCACTAGAACCTTTCCTCTCACTGCTGATGTGCATCTGCAACTTATACAGAGATGTCTGAGCACCCACGTCAGGATTCAACATTCAGGTGGGTGACTTCCTGGTGATACCAAGAACTTGCATCAGCCTTCCCAGAAATGAAAGGAATAACAGTCCTGCATGCTATTTACAAAACTGCATTAGTCAAAATACTGCATTTTAAAAACCCCTTAAGCTGTTATACATCATCATATAAGTCATCACAAAATAGTGAGTATGAATTCCTAAGAATTATGTTGACATGGAAATTGTCAGCAGAAGTGCTGGGAAATTTACATCTCCTCATATATCTGTACCCATATCCTCCACAGAAATTAACATATTATAACGCTAATATTTCAAGGTAATGTTTTCTCATGAGGATGCCATATTTTATCAGTTAATATCATCTGCGTAAAAACTATTCCATTACAGTATCAAGCAACCTGTGATTAATACTAATATCACTAATGTAACGGCAACTTCGTAAGGTGTCATCACGGCTGTTCAGGCAGCCGAAAATGGCAGTAGCAGGGGAAAAAAATCATTCTTTTTAATTAAAATAAGGCCTATGTCCATGAAAATGAATGGCCAGTGGTATTTGGAGTGCCTGCCTGCCCTGCCTGCAGGATGTAAGGTAGGCCACATATTTTAGTGGGACGAGGATCTCACTCCTCAGACTTCATGCTGATGTACTGAGCCTTGAGCTCCATCCCTCAGATCCCTACAGCATTATTAAATGTAAGCACGGAAGGGAGTTAAGTCCTTTACCCAAGCAGCATGAGAGCCACTCCTGAATTTCATCTCTATTTATTTATTATTATTAGTTCACAGGTCCTGTTGAAAAACCATTAGATGCTCATTTCTCTCTGTTTTTATCTACATCCAGAAGAGCAGCACTGCACGTATGGTGGATCTTGGGCAGAAAACTGCATTAGTACAGGGGATTATCAACGTGTGAGGAAACCTGAGCTAAAACTACACTCTTTTGTAGGAAAGGAAACACAGTATTTTATTTAAAGAGCAATAACCCTGCTTTGTCCCTCTGGATCCTAAGCCCTGTGAAGGACAGGGCTTCTGGAGAGGAGGAATCTTGCAGGAGCCCACAAAAGGCAGAGAAATTTAGGAAATGGCAGGATATTATCAACTGGTCATGAAGCTAAAGCGTTCAGATTCGAAAATGGCTGCAACGCACCACTGCAGCTACAATAGCTCCCCTTCTCCCTTAACCTGCAGGTTTTCCTGCTAAAGCTGAGTAGTTCTGTAATGAATAATTTATTCCAAATCATTTCCCTCTTCATGAATTGTCAGAAGGGGATCATGAATTTTTTCAAATGTGTATGTTGTATGTACAACTGATACTGTCCAAGGGAGTTTATAGTAAAGCTACAAATAGGACTCGTATCTCACATGAGCCAAGTTTTGGGAGCTTTCTCCCAGCCTATTGCCCAAGGGTGAATTTCAGTCTATTCAGATAGATGTGCCGTATCATTCCGTGAATTCTTTTGGGTCTGTAGCTCATCCACATGCATATTCACAATTTCAAATTCAAGCTGTCTTGACAAGATGCTTAGGTCACATGGGCCATATCTGTTCCCAAATTGGAAGTGGGTAATTTGGAATCAGTTTTCCAGCCCCCCTTCCAAAATCCTCTTCCCACAGCAAAATCTGTGGTGTGCTCCTGAAGTTCACTCTTCCAGCCATCCTCCTGTCCACATACCTCTAGGAGAGGATTCATGGGAAGTGCTGCAAATCTGGCCCAAGTGAATTGGTTTAAATGTTAGGATAGTACAAAAAAAGGTTTTGGCAGCATCCTCCTAATTTATTTCACCAATTTTATTCCCTGTTGCAGATTTTACAAAGGCAGCTAAGCACAAAATGAAAAGGGGACTCTAACAATTCTGAATCGTAAACACATTTTGAGCAGATTGTGCAAAGCAATTCAACTAAAATTAGATTATGAAAAGTACACTAAGTAAAACTGTATTATGGAAATGTTATGAAATTAATTAATCTAAGAAGCAGCATTGCCACCAGCATGTGCTGGCCCTGTAAACTCATAAGTGCATTTGTTCCACTATTAGCTTTCATTCTGGCTGAAGTTAACACGAGTCAGAGATGTGACATTTCTAGGTCTGTGATCCCAGTGGATATTGTGACCCATTAGATTTTCACTTGGTCCTTAGTTTGAGTTTGGTCAGTGACGATTGTGTCCACTAAGAATTGCTCTGGTGACCAGAGACTGACAGCTGGTTACAATCAGTACAGCATTTGTTTAATAAGTTTAGTTACCAGTGTGGGTTGTTACTCAGCTAAGACAATTAATAATGATTCTATGATTTTCAATTAATAGGCAAATCTTAGAAGGATTTGTACAGTATGTATGGCTAAATGAAGAAACACATTATAATTATCTGGTAATTTGTTAAAATGATCATTAATACTTCTGATGTTAATTATCTAATGGCAAAAAATTACAGAGGGTACAAGTAATTTGCCCTTTGTAACTGCTTATTAGGGTGTAGGATAATGACTTTGTTTTCTTTACACAGCACTATTTGTTGCATTTTTCTTCTGACAGTAACTGAAGTGTACGTGAGGTCAGAAGTAATTGGATACTTCTCTTAAGAAATGAGACCACGTTTCTGGTGTAAGTTCAACAGAGGACATCCAACCATGATTGCTACACGCAGCCTTCACTTAAAGAGAAAAAGGAAAGATCACAATACAGAGTGAAAATATACTTCTGGTTATAGACTGCATGCACATATTTCTATAAAACAACCATTTGCAAGTGGTTACTCCGCATTGCAAGGAACAAAACATAGTATGCTTGTAATCCCGGTTCTGCCAGCAGTTTGCTGTATGACTTTGGGTTAGATATATGCCATTATCTGCAGTTCATCACAGCTGGGTACGTGACTTCCAAAAAAGAGATTACGTGCCAGAATTATTACTGATTTTATTGGCCTCCACCTTTGTTCATTTTTTCCACCTTATGGGTGAGTAAACGATTCCTCAAATACATAGGCTCTGATTCACCACTCTCCTCATGTTAATCAAGAGTAGATTTTAAAAGCATTATTTTTTCTGAGAAACATATTCAGAAAATATGTGCTCAACTCCAGGAATAACTTATTGGGAGGCATGGAAAGAAAAAGAATGTTTTGGTAATGTTCTTGAAACAAATAATTTCAATTTTATCACAGAAGGACATTTTTAGAACAAGTTTAGCCAAACTTAATTACATTTTTAAAGTTTAAAAAAAAGAATACCTGACGACTAAATGAAATGTTTCATGTAATGCAAGTCTTGTCTTTTTTTTTCTTCTTTTTCTTTTCCCCCTAGATTTAATTTCAGTCAGAAAACTGAAATTTCCCTTCAGGCTGACCCAATCAATTTCTTTTTCTTCTACTTTTCAAAGAGAAAAGAGAAGGAAAAGAAAAAGTTAGCTTGATTCTTTGCATATATTGGGTATTCCTTAAAAAACACCGGTACTTGAAAACATACCCCTAGATGGTTTCTCGCAAGCCACACAGAATCAGAGGTGAAGAGAGCAAGGCAGAACCCCAAGTAAGGAGGAATCTGAAGCAGGGGGATTTTGGGGGTAAAGGAAGTAAATGGGACTGGAGTTAGAGGCAATGGGCTACTGGGAAAGAGGGGGCCCCAGAGTAAACTTTCTCTCGCATTACTTACACATGTGTATAAACTACACTGCTGACGAATCATGGTTTTTATAGATAATCTGTGGGTGATACATAGGAAAATATGGTATTCATCAAATTCTGATCAGAAACAATTCCGCTGAAGTCAATGGGATTGCACAGGCACAACCCAGATGTGAAGGAAGGAAGAGTCAGAATCAGGCCTGCTGCACATGCACACAAGCTGTCAAGTGTATAGTATCTTGATACCAGTTTGGGAAAGGATGCCCCGTTTAAACCTGGAGTTAAAGTTGACTTAATAATGAGAACTGTAAATATGGAAGATGTCATCAGTAAAGCTCAACTAGTATGTTTCCAGGTGAAAACTGATGTCTTGTGAGCGCTAAGAGAAAATCTTCATCCAGCAAAGCATCACGCATTTGCCATCATGACAACAGATTTTCTTGAGAATAATGCCCAAATGGAATTGATTATGTGGAGTGTAGTGAGAAGCAATAGGGCCATTCACACATAATCACAGAATAAATGTAGCAGAGATGGGTGTCAGCCAACGTCCTGGATGCAAGCATATCTGGACGTGAGAAAAGTTCAGATCTTGATCCAAACTTTGTTGTTCAGACCTGCCTCTTGCTGTCAGGAGGTGGCTTCTGGCCAGCTCCATCTTCCATTAGCGATTCAACTTCACCAAATGACAGGTAGGATGTCCATTTAACTTCACGTGTGGAAAAGAAAAAAATCCCTATCCTTAAGTAGATGCTATTTTTGGTGGTCTTTAATAGGCATGCGAGGGGAATAGGAAGATAATTAGCCCTTTTACGCAGCTTGTCCCCATACACCTCAATTTTCAGACATGCTCCCTTTTTCTGTGGCAATCCCCCCACTAAGTGTTCAGAGGGATGTTGACAGTCTCTCTTTTAACTGCTCAGCCTTTTGAAAGGTTTTGCTCTCTGCAGGCTGAGCTGTCTGGCACACAGCCATTGACAGCAAGCCGGAGTTTGCTCTTAAGTCCCAGTGCAATCATGCACTGTCTGCTGCCTGCTGTTGCGCAGTGCTGCAGGAGCTTAAAAAAGACTCCTCCTGTCCTGTCAAAAAGACAACCGAATTATTAAAGCAACAGCTATTCAGGTGTTCAGAAGGACTATGGGAAGTAGGGGCAGGAATTGATGGCAAGGACTGATCTGCCCCTTACGCTAAAATGCAGTGGGGTAGGAGGGATCTGGATGTTGCATGAGAAAACAGCCTAAATATTTGAGTGGAATTGGGTCCTTTTTATATTCCTTGCTGAAGTGGTTTTGCACTATCCAAGTTTTAAAAGTATCCAGTCCTAGCCTGAGTGTCTGGCCTCTCTCTGTTTTCCACAGATCCAGGAAAATGTGGGTAATCCTCAGAGAGATGCACGTTAAATAAAAACAGCATGCAAGAATGTTTTCCACAGTCCAACCGTGGGACATGAGATCAG
The DNA here is from genome assembly GCF_000696875.1 of Nestor notabilis. Taxonomy (NCBI): domain Eukaryota; kingdom Metazoa; phylum Chordata; class Aves; order Psittaciformes; family Psittacidae; genus Nestor; species Nestor notabilis. Next base: position 191,954 of record NW_009916006.1, read on the forward strand.
TGGCAGCATCCATAAACAACAGCTTGAAAATCATCTGACACCTAGAGATCCCCAGACTACTTTGGTGTGAGGTAAGAGCCTTCCATGGGAGCAAAGTTAATGTGTGACTCTTGTTAATGGTAGCGCAAGAAGGACAAAGGTCTCTTGGCCATGGGCCTGTTTCACCTCTTCCCCCCTTTTTCTCTATAACTCAAACCTTATTGCTATTTGCTTGTTATTAAGCATTAACATACCTTAATCTTAGCCTAACTCCATAGCCTACCAATTCCTGAACTCACACTAATTCTGTATTTGTTGAAATACCTCCCATTTCAAGCAATTACCTTTTGGCTACCCAGTTTCTGAACTCTAAGAAGTCTTCCTATGCAGAAGACAGCTACCCTTCATTTTTCCATAAGTCAGACCCTAAACTAAGAACCAAAACCACAAAACAGCCTTGAAAACTTTGGCTTATATCATCCCTAGGCATGTTGTTGCCTAGAAATGGCTTAGTCACAGCAATTTCTAGATTGCTTGACTTCCTACTGTCTAGTTTCTTGGCTAAGGCACCAGACTTCTCATGTTAACAACTTCTGGAGCACTGCTCCATTGGCACAGGAGCATCCTCTGTTAAGGTGGTGGCATAACCTGAGACTCAGCTTCTTTTTTTTGCTTGGGAAAGGGCTCTTCTTTCTTCAGCCCTTGCAGCTTCCTCAGCCCCCCTGTGCTGCCCTGTTTGACTCTAAGCTTCCTATTATCCCAACAGCTTGACTTAAAAAAAGCAAGTCAGCATTTTGCTTGTGAGACATGCTATTTTATTAATAAGAAATATAAACTCTTTCAAACCTGCAGTGGGAAAGACAGTACAGGAAGCTGACTAAGTTGACGAGAAGCAAT
>NW_009916006.1:192860-207908 GCF_000696875.1 Nestor notabilis
CCAGACAAGCTTACTAGGACATCAGGCAACATATCCTGCGTTATTCCAGCAGCCTCCTGAATGAATACTTTCAACCTGGTGACAGAACGTAAACTACTTTAGCCTTATTCTCCTCCTGACAGACCTTCTAATTATCTCAGCTGTTTACAGCGCTCAGGCCCTCTGCTACCAATTTCTCCATTATTCTGACAGTCAACAAACTAGACCTATTAGAGCACAGCACAATTCTTGCCCAAGGCAGGAACTTTGTGAGACCACAAATCGTCTCAGTATTAAAAGTCGGTGCATAAGAACTGCCCTCAGCTTTAGCGCTAAATTGCTGGTTTGGAGACATTCATTGCTGTATATTGTATTTCCACTATATTCCGCTTTAATAGACTTTGTGCTGAAGTGTGTAAGAAGAGTTTTAAAGCCTGAGGTGGCAAGTAGACCTTTTTTTTTTTCTTCTTCCATTTTATATATTTTTCCATCCTTTTTGTTTGTCACCTTATATTGCAAAGTTGGTTCACATACATAAAACAACACTGCAGTCAAGCAAGAATATCTAACAGTGGAAGGCACAGATTTCACCATTAGAAGTTAAACAACAAGGTTTGGGCACTACAAGATATGTTATCCTTTGATTTGTACAGGGCTTCAGTCTTAAAATTATTTCTTTGGTGCTTTGAACATTTTATTTTCCTATTTGGCAAAGCTAACCTGTTTTATTCTTCTTATCTTCTGCTATCAAAGTAGTTAGGGCCAAATAAGAATAATAGATGGAGAGGGAGATTACAGTTTCTATTAATAATTTGCATCCATTTGTTTAAGCAATGTTTATTTAAGGTTCAGAAAGCTCTTAGAAAATTGTATTTATTAATTAGTGTACACAACACTCTATAAAGTATTTATGCATGGCCTATCTCCAGACTTCTTTTAGTCTGAGTTTGTACAGACCCAGGGATTTATTTTGACTAAACACATAGGAACCATCTGATTCAGGTATACTTGTATCTGAGCCTGAACTAATTTTCAAAGTTATCTTAAATTCAAGGTGTCTACAGGTACGTATTAGTTTCAAATCTCTCAGGTGACCTACCACAGTATAGAAATAACTCCAGGTGTCTAAGATACACATTATTATCAAGCTGATATTAACAACTAATCCCACCAATTAGCCCGAATAACAAAAGCTCCAAAACTATTTTCCCAAGCCATTCAGTTGACTCTGACTCAGTTAGCAATACACTTGCAGCAAATTTCATTCAGCCTTCTATTTGCCAAGCAAAAGTGGTTACATTTATGAAAAATTAAAGCTTGTAAATTGAAAATATCTTTTAAAGACAAAACCAAAGAGAAAATACATAAAACGTACACATCATTTCAGCTAAGCGGCATGTTGGAAGGAACGTGTGCTTTCGCTGAACTATGTTACCTCTGCCTGCTGGAATGCTGGAATATAAAATGACATGTTATATTAGATTCTAGTGAATTTAAATTCTTCCTCGAGGCATTTATAGTGAAATAAAATATTTTCCAGTGAAGACTCTTTGAAAAGTGACAGTACTTTCAACAGAACCTTCCTGAAGACAACTTCCAGTTTAGTGACACAGGGCTGGGTGAATTCTTACCTAGCCCATCACAAGAAATCATGCACTGGACATGCACATCATGGAAGAACAGGGAGAAAGCCTTAGCAAAGGATCTGTAGTAAAGACTTGCATTGCTGGGAGATCAGAGTCAGTACTGAGGCATATTTAACTCAAAAGCTGACCACTTAATAGCTTTAAAGTGTCCAAAGTTCTTAAGTTCTTCCAAACACAGCTTTGAAAGAGAAATGTGTGTTGTGCCATGGTTTCACATTTCATCTTGCAGGATATACTAATTCGGGCTAAATACTGCTGTGACTTAGTATAACAAAAAAAAGAAAACAAATCACCAGGCCACATTGCCCTAAACCCAGATAACTTCAGGAGAACTGTGTGAGATTTGAAGTTTTGCTACTGAGATTAGCGGCTGATCTGTTGATTTCCATGGCACTTGCATGTAATGGAAATTAGCACAGGCTATAGTCATTTGTCATCCTTTTCTTATTTGTTTCCAAAATTTGATTTCCTGTTCAGAAGAAGGGCATGTTCCTGGGTCAAAGCCAAGCTGAAAGTAATCGGACTCTAGATGGCACTTTTAATTGGCTTTGGATCAGATTCTCCAACGAGGTACCCTGGATTACTCTCTGCCTGAGGACTTTTTTTCCGCACAGAAGACTCATGTCCACAGTCTTAACTACACCTGAATAACACAAAGGTAATGGCATTTTTTCTGAACACAGACAGAAAATACTGCTTTCTGCTATCACACCCAAAAGGGAGTCAGAACACAAGATAAAGATGTCAGAACTCCTTGGACCATGCTGGATGGAACTGGTGTCACACAAAGGGAAATAAATCGGATCCTTGAACTTAGACAGGGATGCAATGGAAATTGTTTAATACCATTTTTAGGGGACCTGTGTGTAAATAAGTATCTATAAATAGATTTAAAACAGTATCTGAGATGTTGCTCTTTTTGTTTGCTTATTTTCTAATCTCAAAAAAAATGTTGACAGGGCATACGTGTCTCTTTTATGTTGATCTTAATGAATGAATTTGCTGGTAAGTATTTTCTGGGTATGTTTTAAGTAAATAAAACACAAAGTAATTGAAAGAGAATTTCAGGCTTGCAACCACAAGTATTTGTAGTGTAGACCTAAGTCTAAGTTTTGAGTTCATCCGATTATGGTATCAAGTTGTTACCGTATATAAGATCAGCTCAAAGGGTGTGGGATGACAGACAACGTATCAGCCAGAAAATTTATAGGCATGTCATTATGCACTGCAATCTCTTCAGCTCTCACAAACCAAGCAAGAATTGTTTGCAAATCTTGCCAAAACAGATGAGCTGCTTAGTAACATCATTGGGATACTCAGGATATAATGTGCCTTCCTCTGAAACCATGCAGAGCATGAGGGAAGTGCTGTTTCACACACAGCCCCTGTTACTGTTGCTCAAGCCTCCAAGGCACTTTTCACAGTTAAAATACTCATTTTGGTGAGCTAGCCAGTGGTGTATGCAGGAAATTGTAGTTTTTCTACGTAAAATTGCTCCTCCAAAATATTACTGCAAAATATATTAATTCTTCCCTATTGCATGCCATAGACTACTGAGAGACAGTTTCACCATTATGATTTCTGGTCTGCATCCCTCTCTACCTCCTAAATTAATTAAACCAAACCAGTGGGATAGACTTAAATTCACACTGGCTTCAGGAAAGAATAAAGTAACCCTTGTCTATCACGGGAAGCTGCAGCAACAGATTACAGATTTCGGAAGCCTTGTTCCTGGTTGTTTCATTAAAAAGATATGCACGCTAACAGTGGAAATGGGAGGCAACCTAGAAAAAAAGATGTATTATTACGAGAGGCTGGGACGTTGTATTTGTGCGTACAGCAGGGAAAACTTTATTGAAATGACTGCTAAAAACAGCCCAAGAGCAATGTGGGAAACGACAAGGAGGAAAATCCAGAGCTGGAGCCTCGAAAGGGAAGCAGCGGAGTTGGAGTCAGAGATGCAGAAAGGAGAACAGGTGAGGGTCAGAAAGATAGAAAGGAGAGAGAGCAGCACTGGGAGAAGACATGAGAAATTAGATCAGAATCTAAAAGCACTCAGGAGAGCAGGGGAAAAGGCAGAAATTAGAACAGGAGCTAAGAGGAGAGCCGAAGAGGCAATAAAAACTCAAGGAGGAGAAAGAAAAACTGTGAGATGAAGAGAGTAGGACAGGAAAAAAAAGGACAGGAGATAAATATGAGGCAACATAAAAGGGCCTTGACCTCCAGTTTGTAAAGATGACGTGATCCGTGGTGTGAAAGAAAAGAAATACTTTGCATTTTTTGAAATGGCCATGAAGAGAGGACTCGGGTACATCTCAGAAATCAATATCGCATTTTATGCCTGCTGCACCCTTCATGAAGAATCAAGACAACATTGATTCAAGTAAGTAATATTTCATTGAAAACTGATCTTTGATTGCATAGCTGCAAGGGACTGGCTCTGAGAGTCCCTCTGTGGTGCCTGTGCTGAACAGGTGTCATTTTCGGGCTCGTGTTAGAAGTGATGTGGCTTCATTCCCGGTCCGCGGAACACGTGGAGAGCAGAGGACACGTCACTTTAGTCTTTGAGAGCAGATGATGCTGCATCAGAAGAGCTGGGTTGCTCTCTAGGGTCATTAGTCTGTGTCTGTTAGTGCGTGGTGAGCAGTCTGGAAGGTTTGCTTTGTGGCTGTGTTCATTTCAAGCGGTTAAACGATTATTTTAAGATAATTAGAAAAGCCTTAGACCGATAGTTTAAATCTGCTTTCCTGATCAATTGTAGCAGTGTTAGAGCTGGTGTGCAGTCATGAGGCAAAGGACCGTCTCCCTTGGCTATAAGGCCAGGCTCTGCTAATGGTATTAACTGAGAAACAGAGACTTTTTTCTCCCCCAGTGTTTGAGTGTGTAAAACATCCCCTTGGTTTTATTTCCCAGGCCACTAATTCCCTTGGGAAAACAGTCACTGTTTATTTTGCTAGCAGATCTTGATGTGTTTCAGCCTCCTCATACCAGGAAGGGTGACAGTGAAGCAATTTATAGCAAGACCTGTGCTGGAATTCCCTTTTAGAAAATCCCTTTCTTATCTCCAGAAAATCAAAGCATGTGTGGGTGAGAGGATATACTGATGGGGTGGGGGGCAGAGAAGGTTTTTGAATATAAACCTTTATGCACCTATTGGTCCACTCGGAATATTTAGCCATCTGAATTAACCTAGAGCACTAGTTTAGACTTCCCACTGAGCCACGTCACAGCCCGTTATGGGTGTCACACGACACAGGGGCACTGCAGGAGATGTATTTCTGCCATTTTGCTTTTTTTGGGACAAATGGAGCCTCAGGCTTCCCGCTTACAAATGCTAGGAGGCGATTTACCAGCAGGGAAAACTGCAGTGCAGAACTTTGTTGTCACAAAATGAACTGGTTGGCCACCTCACTCGAGCCAAACTAGGAAATTCTGTTTCCAAAATGTCAAAATGTTCTGTTTCAATTGAAAATGCACAAACAAATTATTTCCACAACTTTTCAAACTTTTCATCCCATCTGCGGATGAAAGCACATGTTGAAACATAGAGCTTGACTCCATAAATCAGTTCTTCTGTTAACTCAGTCCTCCATTGGTGCAGTACCTGGTTACTACAGACCTATGACAAATGCAAACTCATTTTGAGAATCAATGGATATAAAACCCAACTCAGAAGCTGATAGGTAGTTCCTGAGAGGTCTGTGAATCTGCTTTTGAGGATTAGCCTACATTCACGAGACTATGATGCTCCTATCTCTCTCTAGCAAAGTTGGTCTAATGGAAAATGTATATAGTCTCGGCCTTTGTTGGAAACATCCACATCTATTTTGGGAAGTTTTTTGAATGCAGCACTCCAGCAAAACTGAGGCAGTGTGACTGAAATATGGTCCCAGGATAGTGAATCTGGACTCTGAGTGTTTATCACCATGATCAAGAGAGCAGTATGGTACAGGAAAACGTGACATTATGAATGAGACAGATTGTCTCTGAGTGAGGATAATGGTGACGGTTCACTATAGTTAGACGGCTTAGGAAACAAAGCTCCTCATGTCTGTAATTTCAATGGGCAAAAGCTGCAAAGAGCTTCCAGTGGAGCAGTCCTGGAGTTCTCTTCTCTCAGTAGCCACTAGTGAACATTCTGAGGAAGCCTGGCTTCTTGGCAACAGGGAATCCTGAACCACCATCTTTTCATGCCAAATTTTTTCTCCCCAGGCACAGAATATTCTAGGACTTTGGGGGTATTTTCCCGGTACTCAGTCAAAATGTGATTATTCAGATGTAGCAGCTAATACACAATGAATGAGCTCAAATTCCACAGTAACACTGTATTAGAAACAGAACAAAATGTAGTCATATCCAGAATATTATGGTTTTCTGACAAACATAACTTACTCCAGAACTTGGGGATTGTTCAGTAAGCAGAACTGGTAGCTGTTAAAAATGAAGAGTAATGTCAAGTCAAATCCTTTGAACATAGTTTCTAGGCAATGCCAAAAATTAATCTATAGTTATTGTTCAGCAATCAGTCCAGAAATAATTACAGACCTATTCTGAAAACAAGTGAATGAGGAAGACACTTTGTAGTTTTAAAAGCAATACAGATGACTTGTGGCCCAAGAAAAGGTCACGTAAAATGATTCTGAATATAAGTGTACATGCCTCTATGCAGGTCTGTGTATACATTAAAGAGACAAAAGAATTAATAATGATAGCAAAATATGATCAACAAATAATAGAGAAAAATGCAACAGCCATTTGTCATGAATATAAGCTGCTGCTGAAAAGTGTTCATCATATTTCTGCCTTCCCTAAGCCTAATACAAATGTGGAGAAAGTGGCATGACCCATTGAGCTGACATTAAAAGCTTTAAATTGAATTACATTGGCAGAAACCTTCAAAAATTGTCTTGGACGAGAAAAAATTCATGACAGAGCATAACAGATGTATGAAATTAAGAGCGTTTAGGAAACATTATCTTTGCTCTATGATGGGAAATGTTTCTAATTGCACTCACAGGGTGCATTTAAGATGTGTTTTTATTTAAGAAATGTTCTTTATGATCTGTAGCGGATTTTCTGCAGAAATATATAGGCAAAAGAATAAAATGCATATTAAGATTTTTTTTTGCAACAATCAACTCATCCATTTTCATTGTTCAATGGAAAACTGTAAATGCAAAATTACTGAATCTATAGGAGTAGGATGAAAAGAAGGGATCTTATTGGATAATGAGGAACCTGCACACCATACTGATGGATGTAATACCCCAGTGCTCGTGGGTGGTCTTATATCTCATATCACAATTGGACTGTGAGGGTTTCCCAGTATATCTGCACCTTATAGTATGTTAAATGTTGCTGCTGTTCTTTTCCTGGCTACTGAATGCTAATTAAGTCCAGTAATTGAGATGCAATAGGAAATACTGTACGTGGATTTCAGCATTATTAATAATGTCTATGCTGCAAGGCTTTCCCAACCAGAATTCAATGTTCAAAATCCCCTTCACACAGTGAAAACTACATAAAAATGCAATGGAATTTCTTTTCTTGCATATTGTAGAATCTCAATTAGTTCCTGCTGTGTCATAGACTCCCATAGATTTAATATGTATTGAATCAGATTTGAATTTGAGGTATCTTCTAAAATTACACTTTCCTTTTGTCTTTACCAAGAAGATCATAAATGGAGTCTTCCTAATGAATAAATACAATGGTCAAGGGGTTTTTTACTGCTTCAAATGGGAGTTGTCAGTTTAAGGCCAAATAGGACTGTCCAATCAATGCCGTAGACTTGCAGCATTGAGTCTAACCTTATCAGTTCCTTTTCACTGCATACTTTACCTGATTTCCATTATGAACGGACTTCTCTGCTGCTTTTTTCCACACAAAGGAAAAAGTTCATACTTACAGATGCACATAATCACCCAAACGTTACAAGGAGTCTGTCCAAAGTGGAATATAGATGGAGCAATTAATTCCCTTGTCTCTAGAAGGGATTAGAATCAAAGTGATGAATTTATTCTGTTTGGACATTCTGCATTTCCAGAATGTTTACCATTTCAAACCGTAATCTCCGAGACTTGCACATGCCATGTTTCTAATACTCCTTCTCTCATTGGCTTCTGTGGAACACAGCACACTTGGAACCAGATGTATTTCTGGTCTGAGCTGACGCATTTGGGTCTAAGCTCCTGTGCATCTCATCCAACCCCATATTTTTTTTCTCATTTGACAGATCTTTTCAAGCACAATTTTTACATTCTATGTCAAATTTCTTTGCTCTGTCTCAAAATATAGAGAATCACAGAATCATGGAATCATTTAGGTTGGAAAAGAACTTTAAGACCATCAAATTCAGCTGTTGCCCCGGAACTGCCAAGTCCACTGCTAACCCATGTCCCTAAGCACCACATCTACATGTCTTTTAGATACCTCCAGAGATGGTGACTCAACCACTGCCCTGTCCAAGCCTGTCCCAATGCTTGACAACCCTTACACTGGAGAATTATTTCCTCATATCCAAACCTCCCCTGGTGCAACTTGAGGCCATTTCCTCTTGTCCTATTGCTTGTTATTTGGGAGAAAAGGCTGACCCCCACCTCGCTACAACCTCCTTTCAGGTAGCTGTACAGAGCAATAGGGTCTCCCTTGAGCTTCCTTTTCTCCAGTCCAAACAGCCTCAGTTCCCTCAGCCACTCCTCATAAGATGTGCTCCAGAATCTTCACCAGCTTTGTTGCTCTTTGAACATGCTCCAGCACCTCAATCAATATAGTCAACTATTTGAGAGGTCATCTGTTTGTACACAGAACTGGATGCTTGCACATGGGACTCGGGCTGCGAGTGATCTACTGAGTACTGGAATTTGATATAATTTATTGAAATTGCTTTTTGGGAAAAGGATATAGATACTTTCTACTTGCATATCACTCTGCATATTGAAAACATTCTGTGAACCTGCCTCTGTTGCCTGTTTTCGGTGTGCAGCATCCTTGCCTTGGAAGTGGAAAAAGTCTAGACTGCAGTGATTTTTCTGGTGACATCACAGATTTACTCCATACCACAGATCATGAATCAGGAGTTACAGCTATAAAAGCCATGTCAATCCATTTAAACTAAAGACACAGAACCACTTTGCATCTGCTAGCCCTAGATGGAAATAGAATAAACTATTTCTTTGTGGTATGCACAAGAAAATAAAATGTTTACTAATATCAGAACTCGTTCAGCCTGTTAATAGTGAAAACTGACAAGATCTGGATGATTATCTCTGACATAAATTTGAGCAGGGAAAGGATTTGTTGCAATGGAAACTCACTCTAATGGAATAAAAATGACCTGAGTTGTCTGATGGATGTCAAACTCAGTGGAATCCAGGATGACTTAGAAACATTCAGTCTGCATCAGAGAAAACAAATTGGCTGAATGAAATAACCTCTCATTTGGTTCTGTACTAATTTGTCACCAGCAGTAAAACTAAATAAATAAAAGAATACAAAAACACCTTCCCAACTTTCTCCAAATGAAATCATCCAACTATGTGAGCATGTTTCAGATTCATTGCTTATACTCAGAAAGGGGAAAAATATCAATAAGTTACATGAATTAACTCCAGATTGCAATTTTTCTGTTGTAGTCACAAAACCTACACTATAAAGTTTGTGTTTCGATTTCTTTCCTGGGGGAAGTCCACTAGTAAAAAGAATATGAAATGACTAAATAACCCACCAAATACTGTATATGTAAAAAAGGAAGACAAACATTCTTTGGAGTGCAAAATTCATTTCAAAGACAGTAATAGAGAGGAACTGGTAAATAAAATCTTAGACAGAAAGCTGAGAACACAAGTTAAATGGAGAAAAGGCTGCTAGCTAGGAACAGAGATCTGATTGTTAATTGTATCAAACAACACACATAGCTCTGAGCTGAGCTGTCAGGAAAAACTGAGGAAGAGTGCAAGTCGCAGGCCAGAAAAAATCATCCTAGAGTATTGCAAATGGCCCAGAGGCTGTAGGTTGGGGAACACGGGATTAGTTTAGGACTTAATGGCTTTGTGAAGGCTACATCTGCAGTTAATGCATTAGACCCACGAGATCTAGGCCCAGATTTTCCTTTTATGAATACTTGCCTAAGAATTGCTTTGTATTTAAGATTATTTAAGAGCGTAGTTTTTCAAAATGAGTACTAATTTCAAAATTAAAAATTAAAAAGACAGGACTAGTTATAAATACTTTTATCTTTGACTAAGTGAAATTAGGTAACCTGCTGGAAAAAATTATGTAGTATAGTTATACATATTACATATACACTAGTGCAAATATTCGTTTTGCCCGATAAAGCATGAATGAATCAGTGTGCCAGCATGTAGCAAATGAAATCCTTCTCATTCTTTGAAAAAATCCCTTTCAAAGTTGTTATTTCAATAAGCCATTAATTTCTGGTTTAGCCTATGTGTTGAAGTGCCAAAAGCACATTGAAAAGGATTATATATTTCATTCAAAACAAGCAAAATTAGCAAAAAAAAACCTAAAAAAACCCCATAAAAAGTACCTTACCCTTAGCCTGAAAAAATCTTTATAGCACTTGCTTGGAATCCCTGTAGTTAAAAGATATTCATTAATGGTTTTCATCCAACATGCTGCATTTTAGAAGAGAGTAGACAAACCCACTGAAAATATTTCCATCTTGTACTTCAGAGGGTTCAGAAAACTCACTGGACATAAGAAGAATCCTTCTAAAACTTTTATTCACACCAAACCTTCTGGTGTGCACTTAGTGCTAGCAATGAACACCGTGCAAGTGTCATTAGCCCTGTTGTGTTGTTGGAAACTGAGGCACAAACCCAAGGGGCTACGTGAGGGCAATAAGAGAGTCACAGTTTCAAGAGCAAAGCCATTCCAGCATGAATAATTGAAGCCTAGTTATCCATTGGATTCAGTTGGATTCTCCCATGCAATGCAATCTTGATCCATCCTGGAGCAAGCATCAAAGACCCCAGATTTCTGGAGAAGAGCCTCACACCACAAGCAAACAAATATGATGTTCTTCAGCATACAAACAAACACCACCACTGAAACAAATAGTTCAGTGAACTATGAACCATCTATTTTTCTCAGGCTTTTTGTATTACTGAAATGCAGAGGTAGTTTTTGCAACTATTTCCCAGATTACACACACACATTTGACACCGGTGTAAAGATAGTGCAGTATGTTACTTAGTATGTCTCCCTTTAAAATATAAAGCACGCACCTCCTGTGGAGAAGTCTCCCATCACTCCTGGGGAGCTGGCAGCAAATGGAACCAAAAAATGTCAGGGTTCATTAAGCACAGAAGTGTTCTGGTAAAATCAAAGATCACCCTGGAACCCCCTCGAACGTATTATAGTTACCATTAAAATCATCATCATAGTATTTGAGGTTAGTAAAACATATTGCTTAGGCTATAAAACATTCTAAACTAGTATCCCAAATGTCTTGCCTCAAGCAAGCACTTAAATTAAAGTTTCAGACAGCTGGCACTGGAATCAAAATAACAGTTTTGCACAAAGAGATTGGATAAACATGATTATTGTTTTCATAATTTATTTTGTCAATGCGCAGTATTGCGCTTTGATCCCTCCATTGTACTTGGGCATGATTTCTTTCACTTTTCAACAGGTAACTGTATTTCACTGCGGGTTGGCTTTTTTTTTTTAGAAAGCAATCCTAATTGATCTGCTGCTCTTGAATAATCTAATCCCTAATTAGTTGAGTCTGAACATTGAGAAAGACAGCATTGTGTGCTTTCATTAATTTCCATAATCTGGAATTTTTGTTTGCCCGCCTCATAAAATCTTTGGGTTTTCAGGGAGAGCTCATGTAACAGTATCACTGCTTAAAGGATGGAAAAGGGGACAGTTTTCTGGATCTTTGGTACAGCATGATTGCAGCAGCTACAAACACATAGTTCTTAATTAAGACTAAACCCATTTCCTATTTTCCTTGAGTAACAGCTTTAAGAAGATGTTGTTCCTGCATTTATTCCAGTTCAGCTGCTCCCTGCCTCTTTGGTGCTGTGAAGATGATACGCTCTCCTTTAAGTTTCTCTTTAGTCCAGAACCTCCCAAACTCAAGGCATGTTGAAACATAAAGTGCCAGAAATCTACTTCAGCAATCTCTTAAGCAAACACACATTTTCAGAGGCAGATCCCAAACGATTTTACATTTAATGCCTTCTTCCAAAGCCAAAATGTGGCTTCTTCAACAAATCTCAAAAAAATTTCTGCATTGTTTTACCCAGGTGGTTAACCAACAAAAGGTCTTCCCCAAAACGCAAACCTTTATCTAACATTGACACACACAACTAGAAAAGAAGAATCAGGGTTAAAATTACCTCCTGCTTTGCAGGCACAGGAAGGTGTTTGGACACTGGTGGAGAGTGAAACAGCACTCTCATGGTTCATGTTTTCTTTTCTTTTGTAGCCATTTCTTAAAGAAAGTTTTTTGAATGTTAAAAAAAATATGATTTTGGGAAACACTTTTCTTGCAGGTCCCTTTGAATATTGTCACTACAGATCTTTCACTCAAAGAGGAAATTAAACTATGACATTGTCAGAAACTGGGGTCTCCTGCCTCAGTTTACGCAACTGCAAGTTGGAGATATAGAAACACATTTTATATGTACAGCATTCACCAGTTTCAAAGGGATGTTACAGAGCTTGTCAAGACTTGCAAATGACTTTGAGTCATTTTGTCAGAAGTATTTCATGGACAAAATGCAGCTCTCTCACAAACATAAATTAGGAATTACCCTCATTGAATTTAGTGGAATCAGTATAAATTTATTGCACATATGGGACTGAGAGCAAAACTCGTCTCTGTTTATGCAAGCTAATTGCACGGGTTTTGCTAGCGTGAAAAATGGTCAGTCATTCTCACATTTGTGAAAAAGATTTATCAAGCCAACAGACCAAACAGGTGCTGTTCAAGATTGCCCTTTGCTTTCCACACCTGCAGTAAAATAACCTTTTCTTCTCTGATGGGAAGTCCACATGGATGTATGACTGCCAGGGCACCAAAATGTATAACCAACCTTTCTGCTCTGGAAGGCAACCCATTAACCATCACCCATTGCCTTAAACAGACCTTGACTGGGCTCAGGTCTCCAGAGGTCAGTGTGTTAAGACATTGCATCAATGCACGGAAAATTTTGGACACAGATCAAGGGAAGAATAAGATGTTAAAAATCTAAGAAAATGCCTATACTGATGTTCAGCCCTTTCCTTTCCTTCCTTGGACATGTCTCTGTTGCTTTTAATTAAGCTCTCAGATTCATAGCTTGGAGAACTTTAATAACTGCAGAAAGTGCTTGCAAGGCAAATTTTTCACTTCTAAGAAGGATCTTTGGAATAAATATTACCTTCTAATTTATAGGTAAACTTAACCTGACTTTACCTTTACTGTAATATATCGCATGGCCATTTGTGAGCAACAGACTGATGACATAAAAGATTCTAACTTTTAACAAATGGTGAAAATGTTGGATCGCACACCTCCACCACACTGTAAGCATAGTGCCTGCTGATGAATTAATCTAATTAACAAAGGTGAAGGTTTATAATTGGGGTTAACTAGAATTTAACTGGTCATTGTTCATACCCCCCATTGCATTGTCCCCTAAGTAACTCACTCTGGTAGCCCTCTATGGTCTCTCGACCCCAGCATCAAACTCAGGGATCAAGCAGCTTCAAGGAAAAGTAGATACAATCATATTTCCGAGACTGTAATAACAGCAGAACTTAATGGTGTGATATTTTTATACTGTTTGGGAAAGAGACCCTATTTTTTCTTACTCATAAGCCCAGAGTATTTTTAAATAGTTCAAGTCCCTGTAGTACTTCACAGTTTGCAGTGCAGTTTAAAAAGTAATACATCTTTTCTTAGATGTACCCCAGATTCTGCCTTTTAATAGACATGATAATGAGATTCTGTGTCTTCATTTCCCAGTGTGCAGAAAGCTCAAATAAATCTTTGATTGTTCACAACCCTGGAGAAGGCTCCCAAGCCCAGGAATGTAATGATGTTTCTCTAAACAATCATTGCTAATGAAATTTAAGTGTATTTAAAATATATAGATGCGAATGTGTATATATATTAGTACTATCAGAATTGGGTTTTACTCATTTTGCTTTGTAAATTTGAATCTGATTGCAGTAAACTTAGCTCTCAGGAGATTCATTTCTAGGAGAAGGAAGGTCCTGAGTTATTTCTCTGACCTGCAAGACACACATTGAGCTTCCGCTTCTGAGTGAACTCCTTCTAATAAGGAAATCAAGGGATGTTTAAAAAAGCCATTCAGCGACTTCTTCATAAGATTAGGGACCATGTCCCCAGATCACTGTTGAAAGCATCATGCAGCTGACTGCAGTCAAACTGTTATAACAACTTTGAAAGAACAGGGTGTCCAAGAAACTCAAAAGAACATTAAAGGGCAAAACAGGGGGCAGAGGGATGGGTATTAAAGGATTGAGAAGGGGGTACTTCAGAAGGAAAACGGTGAGGTTTCTAACAGTTTTCACTATCTGAGCAGTAGTTTAACCTTCTTTTTAAAAGGAGACTTGATCAGAAAGTGCTTCCATACCACTGTCCTTTTTAAAGTTTATGTGTAAAATGCTCCACAGGCTGATATCTCTCTTTGTGCCCATGCTACTAGCTATCACTGTGTGTAGAGTTCCTTGCACCCATAGCTGATGAGACTGCTAATGGGAATTCTTTCACAGCAAAGCATGGAGAACCCAAAACACTTAATCATCAGCCTTACAGACAACAGCCCTAAGAAAAGAAGGAGAAGATACGACACGCAAACCCAAGCTGTGGCAGGTAGGATTGGCTTGGTGGCTTATTATAAAACCCAAACTTGGCAAGGTTCAGTGAAATGTTATTCAGTATCAGTCAAAAGCACAAATAAACCTGGGCTTGGCTGTACGTGTTCTGGGCACCTGTGAACCTCTTTGTCAAATGAGGTGAAATACTGTGGTTTCCTTTGGCTACTGTCAGACTTATGGGTAACTGCATTCCAAGATAAAACCCATAGGGAACCTTGTTATAGGAAGTTAAACAGCCATCAGCATTCACCTGTTGAGTCGTCATTCTGCATACTTTGATGGTGAATGCCATTATCGATGTTCAGCAAAGACACACGTAACATACTTGTCCTCAGGAAAAAAATGCTAATGACTTACACCCTCTGTAGCTGCTAAATTTGGTTTAAAGGTAATCCAGGCTGAATGGCATCACTTTATTTCAGGACTCAAATTTGCTGACAAAACTTCTAGTCTATTTCCATTCCTTTTATATTCATATGTATCCCAGTCATTTTAAGGAAACAAATGATCATGCCCATTCCTAATTTTTACTGAAAACTGACATGCTTCAGAAATTCAGCAG
>NW_009916006.1:207939-243359 GCF_000696875.1 Nestor notabilis
AATGTTCCTCTTGTCATAAAGAAGCCTGATACAACTTTGAATATCACTGACTTCTAAAGGCTGTATCATAGAGAGGTTTACAAAAGATAGCAACTTGCAAAGCAGTAGGGAAGATAGAAATCTCATTCCTAGGCAGGAGAACACCTTGAGTACGAAGGGTGGGAGAAAAGCAATAGGAGAGCTATCACAGCCTTACCTCCCCCTGAGATAATTTCCTGGTGTGAAGAGAATTCCCTCTGCCCCACAGATTCTATATGGTAGCAATATTCTCTCATTAATAATTTTCTGTTTCTAAGAAAACAGAAAAACATGAAATATTTCTTCCTGGCTGCAGGATGGAAGGCTGAGCTGCTGGTGCTGGGTTCTTATGTGAAAAATAGAGAACTAGACTCTTAGTGGTGGCAAATGAGCATTACCCCACTGCCTGCATTATACTTCACCTATGTGGAGGTTGTGTTCAGCCTATAGAGCAATCCTTTGGATAATTTTGGCATAAATCATGTCTCCTATTTACCCAGTGGCAGACATCACAGAAGGAACTAATATCTCTTAAAGCCAAGATTCAATAGGATGAAATCAAGGTCGATTTTAACAAAACTTGGTAAAGAAGAGTGGACTTACCTATTAGCTGGAACACTTAATGATGACACAGTGATGCATTTCTCAGCCTTGGAGAAGGTTTCTCTCAATTCCCAATTTCTTTCTTCTGCATAGAGCCTGAAAGTAAATCAGAGAAAGGCAATCAGAAAAGAGAAGGAGAGCAAAAAAAGAAGAAATAAAACCTCAAACACAGAAAAAATAAATATCCTCAAAGCCAGTAAATTCTTGGAGTGGTGCTGGACAACCAAAAAAGCTGTGGCTGACTATTGTTTACAAAGCCAAGATGGCCTGAGAGTTTTGAACTCAGATAGGCCAAGACAGCAAAGTTAAGACCTGGCCCTATCTGGCAAACAGCTGCAGCCTCTTTTTAATTAACAGCATATTCCTGCCTTGGTTCAGCTTCTGTGGTTGGAAAGGTGTTTCCCAAGGAAATCAGAGTAGGGATAGAATAAGGAAAAAGGGAAAAGAAGAAAAGGGAGAGGCAGGGGGAAGGTGAGTTCAGGAGGGCAATGAGGCGAGGGTTAACAACACTGCTTAAGATCAAGGGCTGAAGTGCTGAGATGCTGCCAGACTTGAAAACTTTAATTTACTGTCACTGTTAGCCCCCTTTGAGGTTTATGGTGGTATTTATACACACAGCATCAATCACATGAAACAAGGAGGGGATTTATAGTTTGTTTTAAAGACTGTAAATGCAATGTAATGCAAATAGCGTGCCTCATGGGCATTTACATTTAATGGGAAAATTACAGATGCAAAAGATTGGTAGAACAAATTTTAAATTGACTTTATTACATCTAGTGCTTTTCAGAGAATACTATTAAAAAAAAACCCAACATGAGGAGATATGGTAATGGAGTTCTACACTATAGCTTGACAGCTTAAATTCCACTTAACTGACTTTGCTTGCATCTTTCTGTTTACATTACTTCTTCCAATAAGTTTGGCTGGCAAAATCTCTGGATCATAAACTGATTAGAAGCTTTGATTCTGTTTTGTTTCCTTTTTGGGATTGGAATATGTAATGTGTAAAGCTGATTGTATCTCGATAACTGTTTTTAAAGAAGGTTCATCATCAGAATTGCTTAATCTAGACACAGTCAGGAATAGCTCTTCAAATCTATTATCGCCTTAATATGTGACTATACATGCATCCTCCTTAATTTGTATAATCTTCCTGTATCTCCCCTATATCTCTATAGATACAGCAGAAAAAGACAGCTGCATTACCTCGGTCACTGGTGGAGTGAACATTCAGAACTAATCACAGCTAGCTGCAGAAAGCCCATTCTTTTTCAAAAGAGCTTTATTTCCCAGTATTCCCCTGTGGCTCTGAACACTTCTGGAATGAGGATTGTTTGCTGTTGGGGTTGAAGGTTGTTATCATCAGTTGTTGACTTATGGTAGATCCATCTGAAAGGTGTTGGTGGGCCTCAAACTCACCTTCAGCAGACCAGATGAAGCCCTGGTTCAAACAGGTGCAACACTACTTGCTTCAGGGAAGCTGTGCCCAATTACATGAGGGCTGATTTGTTTCTAACACCCTATAATGATTGCTGTATTCGCCTCCCATTCAGACCTCAAATGAGCAAAGAATTTTAGGTGTTTTTTAAGCCTGTTCCTATTGGGTAAAGCACACATGTTGGGTTTTAGTCTGGTTTTAAGCTGCCAGCACAGCAGCCTCTTTACATGCAGAGACCTGCATTTATCTAGCAGGAGCCTTCCACCCTTTGTTTCTTCAGATTTCCAAATCTTTACTATCACCTAACACACCACTTTTAAAAAGTATTTCCAGCCATGTTCATCACACTGTATTTTAGCCAGAGCATAAGCAAATGATGATTTGACCTTCAAAGAACACGAAGCACGGATGTGGTCAAAGATTACTTGAGTTTAGCCTATTAGGATTGTGTCTTTCCAAGATTTAAAGCAGAATCTCCCATCCTCTTTCTTTGTTTCTGTTCATCATGATACACAAGCATATATCCTTGAGATACTCTAAACTTATCACCAAAAAGTGATGATAAAGGAAGGGGACGATTTGCCATTCATTAGCAATTCAGCTAATTCAACTAAACTCAGTGAAAAAGTTATGATCTACAAATACGCCTCTGGAACTTTTTTCTGTGTCCTTATTTTCAGCTTCTGTAGGTCTCCCCTTCATCTAATCAGTGATAACTTAGAGTAGACTAATAACAAACTATGTGGCATCTCAGTGCATTTATTAGTGAGTCAGACTCATGTTTATTCTTTGTCCAGTTCTGAAAGATATATTGTCCAGGTGTTGTCACCCATAACAAATACAGAAAGGCAGAGAGCAGTCTATATTAACATCTGAGCTAATACAAACACGCACTGTTTAAGCAATTCACCTGAGATTGAGTGCCTTACTCTTGTGACTTTTGTTTAAGGTTGTAATCATATGTGATGACATTCTCTTGTGCAGAAGTAGTACGTTAGCACCATGCTTGGCAGCGTCATGATGATGAGGAAACCATAGATTCCGGAAGCAACAGCAGAAGGGAAACAAACTTTCACACTCAGGAACCATTAATGAAGTAAACACACTCGAATGTTGACAGGTAACTCACAAAGCCACCTACCAGATACGTTCCAAATTGAAGCAACACTTACAAACAATGCAAACCTATCTGTAAGCAAAATTTAGAATAATTTCAAAGTTAGATTATCCTGTGGTAACCATGTAAATAATGTCTGAGCAGACACAAGGACTTCAAAACAAGCAGGGAAAAGGCTTCTTTTCCTCTTGTGCAGAAGGCCGTGCTTCTGTTTTATATCTGTTTCTGATGATCCATAAAGAAACTAATTTTACTGCAAGGGTGCACATCATCATGCAGAATCCTAACCCTACAACACTGCTGAATGTCGTTACATTACCTTTAGGCACTATAAGTATCACTATTTTCAACAAGCTACTCACCAGTTTTAACCGTAACTGGAAGAATTTGGAGTGCTGAAGCTAATATACACATACACACTTATGTCCCTGTAACGATAGGTAAATCCATGTATTCATGTGTAATTAGTTGTCAGAGTCACACAAAACTAGTGAACTGTTTGTTGCTGTGAAAGGCCATCTAGACAAACATGCACAAATCATAATATTTGGATCAATTTCACAACCCCCAAATGACAGGTTTCTACAGAATTTACTGAAATGGCAAATTAAAATCCCCTCCACCCCCAAATCATCTTTCAACGAGAATTGAAACATTGCTTCTGGAGCTAAAAAAATTACACTGGCAAGATGTGTACAGGATGGAAAAATTACTAAACTATTGGACCCTTTAAGTTTCAAGTAGTTTTGTCTTTCAGGGTAAACATTTCCCACATCTGCAAAAACAAACACTGTACAAAGTTTAGCCCAAGCTGCTGAAAAAGACCAATTACGTTGCAGCACTCTAGGACTGTCATGTGAATTTAAAGACAAATACTGTCCAGATAGCACACACCAGCTGCCAGTTACTACGTGGTAAGATATTCCCTCACCTTCTGTTTTTGTTTTATGAAAGATTGTGATCTTTTAAAATGGCAGGTTCCCTCCATTCCTTGTTCTCTGCTCACAGTAAGACATGTCATCTGATACTAATTTGTACTTGCTTTGTGTTTTGACTTAATTTGATTAATAACTATATCCTTTAATGGCAGTGTGACTTAACAATATGCTATTATGTTGGTGCACTGCACTTCGGCACCTAGGAGCAATTCATCTGCATCACAGCAACATTTTGAAACTAATTCAAAGAGGCATTATTCTGTACCTCCTTACCACAGGGTAGAGGTCTGCTCTTCTACTGGAATTGCCAGTTTAGAGCTGCAGGCCAAATCTGTGTTGAATTTATCCAAAGACTTCTTAGCACTCACATTCCAGCCTGAATATCTGTAGAATTCTTTTACCCCTTTTCTCACCCACATATTATTGATTGTCCTTTGTGCCTTTTAAAGCTCCCTTACACATTCATATTTTAGGTATTTTAAAGAGTTTAGTAGTACAATACTTCAGACAATGACAAAAATGAAAGGAGAAAGAGAGAAGCTAGCAAGAAAGAATTTATCGCAGCCCAAATTACAAGTATAACTGAACTTTATGGTGTCTTAAGAGATAACACATGTTTTCTGTTGCATCGGTTGAAACTAGTAAATAAGGTTTAACATGTCTGCAGGGATGCAGGGAAATCCAGTGTATTGTCAGCAGCTCCAGATAAACTCAGGAGAAGGTGTAATTGCACAAAACCAAATGTGGATTATCAACATCAACACCAGAGAAGCATCTCGCCTTGAAAGAGAGAAAGCCAAAACTTAATCTACGGTAGTGGTAGGTTTTCTTGCTCGTGTTACTGAAAAGGCTTCATTCCCTAACGAGAAAGGAGAGGGAAAAATTAGAGGTTTCTTAAAAGATTTCAGGTCTAAAAGAATAGGACCACTCAAAGCCTTGCAGAGAAAACAGCATTTGGGAAAAAGAGGAGGAAGTGTTGGACAGAAAAGGGATGTATCAGAGTTGAATTTCCCTATTGCTTACCTGGAGCTGTTCAGGATTCTTGCTTTTGTAAATGAAAGATTTAAAGTAACACCCACAGTACCACAAAGCAAACCTATCTGAGTACTGAGGTAATTCGAGGATCAAACACTTACAAATAAATAAATACATTTTAATAATTGTCATTACAGTGAAAACAATGCCAGTAAAGTTTATACATGATGGCTTCCTTTGTATTAGACCAATGCTTGCCACATGCCAAAACATTAACCAGATTGCATAATATGTAGGTTTTTCATAATTTCCTCAGATTAGGTTTTTATTAATGGCTGTCAACAGCAAATGATAGGCATGTGTTGCATTAACAGCCACTATAAGCCATGCCAGTGCTGACTTCTCTGCAATTCTAAAGCCTGAAGGAAGCTTAAAAGCCCATTGATTGAAGAGGAATCAACTTCATTTGCATTACATTTCTGAGGTTTTTACCTTCTATTAGTTGCTTTTTACATTTTCACTAATAATAGTCAAGAATTACAGGGATATTAACAATCATAGGGAATAAACAGATCTGATTTTCTTCTCCAAGGTGTTTCAGCCATCTCTGGTTATTTTTAATCTTCCTGACTTAGATAATTTTGCTGAATTATTTTCTTTTTATTTCTCTATGTGAATAGTTGAAAAGAACTCCCTATCTCCAGACTTCCTCTACCCCTCCTGTTCATGATAAACTGTAAAATAAATTCATATTAAAGCAAAGTAGCAGAAAGAAAATAGATTCCATATCAGTAACTGGTATGAGCTAGACCTGTCTTGTCCAGTTTACAGTCTACATAAGGGCCTAGTTTACAGATTGGAAAAAGACTCAAAGCTTTTAATGTTTCAGTTTCTTGAACATCAAGAAAAAACATGATTTACAGATGCTTAAATGAAACACAAGACTAAAAATTTTTACATGGGAAATTACTCATAAAACACTAGTGTCTAATTGGTGAAATGAAAGAGTTCAGAATTGCTTTTTCTATTAGGCAACATTCCCAGCAAAGAACACAAATGCTGTAAAAGTCTGCAAAATTCTCACATTAAAAATGAACATTTGATGATCTTAAGTGTTTTTTTCACATCATCAAACAACCACTTAAGTCTCCAAAATTTAAAATCTATCGGACCAAATCAAATTAATCTAAAAAAAAATACTAGTAAGAATATCTGGGGTTAGAAGAACATCCCAAACATTGATAACATGGTATTCAGCGAATTTATTAGTTAGGTCTACAGCTGTTGGCCTGCTATTCAGCTGAGCTGTATATTGCTCAGATACATTTCATGGCAGGAGCATTTCATTTTGGTGAGTGGAAAGTCCATGAGAGTTTGGCCCAGACTGCACAAATGTAAAACAGAACTCCTCTGTGTTGGGCTGCATATTTCTGGATTCAGCTTAATTAATGTTGCTGACACAAATCCAAGGTTTTGGTGAATGTCCATCAACCTCAGAGGAATTTCATCCAAGGACAAGAACAGAATTAAGGGAAACAAATATGGGTCAGATTTAGGAGAGACACATTATTTGTGCATGAGCCACTCTTCCTCAGGCAGAATATATTTAATATAAGAAGGATTTTATAGGTTTTTTCCCATTTTGGTCAAACTGAAATCAAAGTCAATATATTCTGATTGACTTCAGTACGGGTAGGAGTTGGGTTTCCGTGATTTTAAGTTTTTAGGGTTATTTTCTTTTAACATATTCTCTGCCTCCTTGACTCCCTTTTTGATTTCAGGGATGTTGTTCGTGTTGCTGTGGCTCTAGAACCAGCCAGGCATTGCTACCCAGCTCTGCCTTTCCCAGCCACGAGATGCTCAGTACTCACTCAAGCACAGCTCCTGTGGGCAAAGGTGGCAGACGTGGGACATGTATGCTTAAAACACGGGTTAAGATACCAAGCAAATTGAGCCTAACATTTAGCATCCAGCTTGCCCATCCCCTCCACACAGAGCACTCCATTACAGGAAGACAGAAGACTGACTCTTTATGTATTTGTATTCATAGATAGACTCAGATAGATGGCACCACCGCCATCAACAAAAGAAAACTGTGCAAAAAACCCATCTCTGTTGTTTGTTCAAGGCAAAATTCTTGAACCTACAACAGACAATAATTGATGGGACAGGAAATTTCCAAAAAGGCCACTTTTGCCATTTTCGTGTTATGTACGATGTCAGCCATTTTATTGTCATTGAGGAATTAATCCATTTGCCTAAGCGAGGCACCGTTTTGACTCAATCAAGGCCTACACATTTTTTATTGTACTCCACAACCCACGCAGCGGGGAGAGAACTTTACAAAAGAAAACCTGACAGCTCACTCAGGAAAAGACTGAGTAAATAGATTGGACGTGCACGTTGCCTGAAGGTCAGCAAACTCTGGCTCCTGAATTAACGGCAGATCCAAATTCCAGCCGCAAAGCTCAGCTCTGACAGCTCCCCTCTGACTCTGCCCCCAAATAAAATGGCCAAGACCATTCACCTCCTGATCCCCATCCCTTCAGCTCTCTTAAAGCAAAGAGCATGGTCCCTTAATCCAAGTACAGACCCGCCACCTGAGAGACATGCCCGGGTGATGTGCTGGGCATGCTTTTTACTCCAAAATGGGAACCATCCACAGGACTGACCCTGCGGGAATCCAATTCTGCTTTTGGGATATTAGGATTCTGGTCCAAGATACTAAGACCTTTGTGTTCGCAGGTGGTGTGTCAATGGTTGTTACTATGAGTGGAAAGCTGTTGGGCCTTTATTAAGAAATAGTGACCTGCATTTCAAGAAACCAAACTAATCAGTGGCTACGATTTTGCACCAGCTGTTTAATAATAGTTTGTCTAATAAAATATTCATATTATCATATATTTCCCATCTTAGAGGATGATCAGAATGTCACTTTAATATTTTCCCACTACTAAAATAAAACTTTAATTAAGGCTAAAGATATATTGCCTACGGAAAGCTAAACTGTTTAAAATTATTAACTGCTTGAATACTTGTTGCTATACTACAAGCTGCCATAAAAGAAAAGAAATTAAGTACATGGGGGATTAACGCAATTTTGAAAGCTGCGTTCCCCTCCCTCCTCCTTTTAGATACGCCTAACTGAGCCATAACTATTTTTCTCCACTCAGCCAGACTCCGGCTTTGTGGCTTTTTTAATAACCTGGCTTTTCAAGCTTGTGCCCCTGAGAGCCTTTTCATTTCTGCCGCACTACCTACAAGCAAATTTCTTCCAGTTGCTCAACAGCCTAATGCCTCCCTTTCTTCGTTGTTGAAGCATTTCATTGCAGTTTCATTGACGGGGAGGTGTTCTGTTACAGTGGAATCAATAGCTCAGGGCTTCCCAGCACACCGATTAGCTTGTCAGTCAGAGCCTGGGGGAGGTAGTGTAAATCCCAGAATACCAGGGGCCACCAGTTTGAAAAGTAAGGAATGCAAGGAGCCCGCATGGGTTTTTCTACCACCTGTTGCTCTGCAACATGTGCAAAGTGTATTAACTTCTTTGCTGCTACATGCCTTAAAGGTCAACTGTGATAGAAGCTTTAAGCTTTTGGAATATTTTAATTCATTACAGGAATCAACTTTTACTGATTTGTGACAAAGAGCGCCTTACAAAAGGCATGTTTTTTCAGTGGCTGGGCTTTTTGTTGGGGTTTTTTGGTAGGTTTGAGGCTGGCAACATGTTGGTTCCTTTTTCAGCTTGCTTTTTTTTTTTTCTTTTTTAAATCAGTACCTCATCTGCTTTTTTATTATGTAGGAATAAAAACCAGTTTCTATAGCAAATGTGGTTCCTTCCTCTGCCCTCCCTTCCACCACAAAAATAGTATCAGTATAGACGATCCAGACTGTCATGAGGGGGATATTTTTTCTTTCACCAGTTTAGATTTGAGGAGGATGACATTATGAAATTTGAAGTTGGAAAACTTCTGCTGTACATATGCTTCTGGTGCAGAGCACCTGACTGGTGGTGGCTGTGCTCCCATTGCATTGCCATCCTGGCAGAGAGCAGAGCAGCTCCAGCTCCTTCCAGCCCTTTTAGGGTCCTCTAGCATTGACCAGGAAAAATTAGAGCAGCTCATATTTGCTCTTAACTGCACATGCCATTGGCCATCAAGACAAGGATGTTATTCAGCTACCTCTCTCAGATGCCCTTGTTGGATAAAAGTGTGTCCTAATGGCTAGGCAAGAGATATATTGTCCATGCTCATGGTCTGAAGTGGTGAGTGAGCAACACAACTCTGGATCAGCCTCTAGGTCATTAAATCTAAGAAGTGCTCAAATTCTAAGAAAATATATGAAACTGAAACTCCTCCAAAGACAGCCATTAAAAACAGAGGCACAGGGCCTTTGAGACAATCTAAGGAAACCTTATTACAGACATTTATTATCCAAAACCCACGTCACATATGACCACAAAAGGAAATTCTGTGCTTAGAGCATAAAAGTCTGTGCTTTGGAAAGGTTTTGCTGTCACCACATTTGGGTTTGCTCACAAAACCTCTACAAACTCACCACAAACCACAAAGTAAACCTGCATGGTGCAAATTGTGCTTATTAACATAATTCCACGAAATTAACTCAATAGAGCCTTTTTTTTATTATTATTAATTTTGTTTTAAAAGAATGGCACTGGGATTTTCTAACTAATAGCATAAACAACAGCTGGAAGCTCTGGGTTATCCAAGTGGATTCCAAAGTTTGCATTCAAAATATTAATCTTTTCAGTAGAGAATAACTTTAGACTCGTGTCTTTCCACATGTGAGGAATGAAAAAAAGTTTACATTAAAGACCGTTAGTGAAATGCCCTCTGCTTTAGAGCGAAGAAGGAATCCGAGCTGATTTTCTAAGCTTTTTCCTTGCAGTAGTGAATGTAAGCCTGCTTTAATTCTAAAATGTAAATGTGCATCTTATTCTTTCAAGCATGTTGCTCCAGATTTTTAGTTGCTCAAGCAACACACCAAGAGGATGCAACTGAACTTTTTGTGATACTGTAGACCACCAGATCTTTTACATCACCTGGTAATTCATAATCCTGAGAATGTCCATAACAAATCTCTCTTTTTTTACCTCTTCTTTCCCTCCACCCACTGCTAGTAGTGCTGTTAATTCAGCAAAATTAGTAGTCTTCTGTTGTCAGAACAAATCACTCCCACTCTATTATGAATGTGGTTACTCAGCAAGACTACACATTCAGAATTTAGGGGATGTTTTTCCTCTCAGTTTCCATCTTTCACTTCTTTTCCTCCCCCCTGCATGCACTGCAGTTGCGAACATCTGATACGGGTAAAATTGCACTGGGTGATTACTTAAATTCAACCTTTGACTGCAGAAAAATACTCCGTGTCTTGACACTTCTTTCACCAAAACCCCTGCCTGGTGTTGAATCAAGCACTTGCAATAAAAGCATGCTATCATACATCATTTCACCCATTTTAACCAGTAAGTGTAATTAGTTATTTCTTTACCTTGCACCTTACAGACAGTAACCTCAGGCATCTGAGAACAGGTCTGCTACTTGTAACCACTTGAAGCTTCTGTCATCAGAAGGGGATTACCCTATATTGCTTATTACACATACACACATGCACACTATAGTCCAAAAAGAATTGCAAGACCGCACAGCCATGAGCTATCAACACCAGGCTGGGTCTGGGCAGCAGCAAACCCACAGGCAACACAGGACCCATCCAGCACAGTATGGCCTGAAGTTTACACTGACCAACACATTTGCCCTGCAGAGATCATGTTTCAGTGCAATTAAAGGTCTCTTGTTAGCTGTAGGCTGGAAAAGATGTAACTATACATAGTGAGTATGTATATATATATACATACGCTTTCCTGCTGTTAATGCCCCAGGTTTAGTAAAAGTGAATAGACCTGTAAACACTTTTGCAGACTGTTTGGGAAAACATAGCCAAACTAGGGAAAATAAAAAGAGAAAGAGGTCATTCACAGGTGAAGTGGTATTGCCTTTCAGACATTATTGTTTCAAATTATCACTATTTATAAAACTCAAGAACAAATTCATGGACAAAAGCTATAAAATATTCATGAGCTTTCTATAGATGTGGAAGGTTTGGCTAAACATGAACATACACGTGCAGAATATACACACCCAAACAAAAACACAAAGAGATATAAACGTCACCCACATCCAGCTAAGAAACCTACTAGTTGGACCCACAGACATGTATGTTCTCTTATGGTAAATTGGAATAGACTCTAAGGGCACGATGTCCAAATGATTATGTGTTGTGGGCATCCAAACACATTTTTAACACAAAATACTTCTGTACATCAAATTGTTTGCTAAAAGGATAGTAGTATCCTATTTCATGCCCATACTCTCTGTCCCTTCACCTACAGTTTTCTCTAGCTCTGCTCATATAACACATGTACTGAAAAACTGGTCTCTGTTAACTGGTGCTGCATGAGCTAGGTTATACATTTCATATCCAAATCAACACCTACAGCCATCATGACTTCATGTGTTTGGATTCTGTCCTAACTGGCAGTAAAAGCTGTCATTAGGAGCAGGAAACAGTATGAAAGACCTTTCATGGCCTCTTTCAGCATGCAATGTCATCTGTTACCATGGGTTGTATAGTACTGATGGCTATAAATGCCACTATGAATGATGCAATCTCATATGTGATGATGAACTTGAAAAAACCTTTGTTGAATTTGTGCTTAAGGTGCTTATATTCCAGTTATTCATGAGCATCCAAAATGTTGATCACCAGCCGGGTGTTTCAGCAACCCCAGTGGCAATGCTACAAAACTCACACACAGCTCTTCCTGTAAAAGATGGCACAAATAAACTCACTTTATAGATTCCATAAGAGTTATTTGTCAGGCATCTCAGCTGAGGCTTATTTCCCTAAATTTCATCACCTTTCCTAGTAGAAACGTTTAGAAATAAAATTTGCAGTTTCCCTTTCCTTTCCTTTTCATTAAATGATAGCATTTCTCTGTGCAGACGTATCTATAAATACATTCTGGAATCCCAATTGCTCCTATATGTAAACCAGCTTATCCATCAGAAGTAAAGCAATTTCTTTTCCAAATTGTCGGTGTGAGGCAAAGAATTGGGTGAACCCCAAAGTGAGAGATGTGGAAGGCTACCCAGTGCTTTGCATGGTTCAAAGGGACATTGTGGGCAAGTCCCCATCACTGACTGCCAATGGCTCTCTATCATGAGCAGCTGCAACCTTTGCTACCACAACTAAGGGCCACTTTTAGGAAGCAGCTGCCAATCATGCTGTATTGTGTGGTGATTTTGTGCTGTGACAAAACATCCCCAGCATAGGCTGTGATGAACTCATCAAATGTATCTTTTGGGGTAAATTAATGGAACCTGAACCTCAGTCTCCAAAGGCAAAGAGGTCAAGTTTTAATTCACAAGAAACTAAACTTATCAGTGTTCAATTTGCTTTGTCTAGAATCAGATTTTGCAACTCTGAGTGGTCAGTTGTCTTGTTGGTCCTCATCAGGGCTGGTCCACCAGCCTGGATGACCAGTTCCATGGTGAAGCAAAGTCACCTGGTGGTTGCAATCTGCATTATGCCTCTGGGACTTCTTTCTAAAGGAGAGAGTTGTAAATTGAGTTGCCTGTCTTGAAAGATTTCAAAGTAAAAAGTACCAAAACAGTAATTAAGAAGACTGGAAATGAGTCAGTATTGTCAGAAACGTAGACACAGCTAACAAAGCTTAACTCTGCTGCAGAGGACACGAAGATCATTGAGCTAACAGAAACAATAAAGAGCAAGCTCAGGCACTTTGTGCTACCCGACATGAAACATCATGAAGTTAAGGAGTACTGCTATGTCCATAAGTCCATAAGGTCCACAATCAAACCAGACTTTCAACACAGACTTTGGAATTCCCTGGTTCTGCAAACTTATCCAGAAGAAAATCCATTATGACCGAGTCTAATACTGTGATAAATACAGAACTTCATCATCTCATTTTACTTTGTGCACCATATGTGACATAAACAGATAAGAAACTGCACTAAAGCAATTTCCAAATATCTGTTATTTTCCTTTAACAGGAGTCACTGACATTGCATAACAATTTGTTAACATTAACTATACATACAATAGTAATACACGGATAATTTGGAATAGCAGACTAACTGTTGAATATGTGGGTATTTGTAAGAAAGAAAACTGGAACATATGGAAAAGAATACCTAAGAAAGGAACAAGGTGGGAAAACGAAATGTAAAGTAATAAGCTGCATGAGACAGATGTACCTATTAATCAATTAATCAAAGTAAACATTGAAATATGCAGAGACAAGGGGGCCGCTGTTGCAGGCAGCCATTCCTGTGATCCAGGCACATGGCTAACTCTGGGGAGGCTTTGCATTCATGGCACCCAGAACCTTCACCCATGCTGGTGACTTGGAAGAGCTGGCTGTGATTTCAGTCCCTCTGAAGTCAAATGCAAAAGTCTCACGTATGCACACAACCTAGGCAAGCACATCTTTACCAGTTCCTATGTGCTAAACATAGAACGGTGTTTAGACTCTTTAAAACTGTTTAAGATACATCTTGGTTCTAATTCCTTAACCTTAGACATAACCCATTATTTTCACTTCTTAACCAAATAAGCAAAGATGCTTACATTCTTTCTTCTTTCTCTGTGTATGAAGTGATCATGAAAAGGTGGTTCACGGGAATTTCTTAAACAGCACTGAATATGCTTGCCCAGAAAGACAAGAGATTTCACTGTCAAAATGTGGGGCTATACAGAGAAAAATAATACAAAGATTAGGGGAGAGGAGTTTTTCAGGTCTAGAACCAGAGCCTTGTAACAAGGATAGCCCCTTTTGTTCTCATCTCTTTTAACTTTCTTTTTCCCTCGTAACAGTTGCCCAGTGGTTATGAAGAGCTTCAGTCCTGCATTTCAACTAAGGGGCCCTTCTTTATTCTCTCAGAAGAGGGCTGTCTCAAGAGCACCATGCTAAAGTGCTAAGTTATCATCAGGCTGGGGCTTTCGTGCAACTGTTTGTGTGTGTGTGAAACAAGCTCTCAACATGTTAGTAAGAAGCCTTTAACCCAGATTACGCCACCTCTCTTTCTATAGTGTTCTTTTAGGGCAGAGTGTGAAAGGTCACCCTCTCAGGCTGGATAGCAGTACTCAACCAATTACAGTGCACCAGTATTTCCACAAAAGAGAGTTTCAAGCCCACAGCTACAAAAGATTTTACGTGTCTGATTTTCAAAAACACAATTACAAAAGGAGGAGGCTCGCTTATGTCTATTTTTTGGCCCTGAATGATTTTTTTGTTTAAATAAAAGAAAACGAATCAATCCTGCTTCTCCAAAGAGGTCTGAAAAATGTGGCCAGCCCAGCACCTACGCTATTTAAAAAGCAAAACCTCTAATCCCTCAGGTTCAAGTAGGTGTGATTCAGGAGTCCAGTAGCTGCCAGAATAATAGGATGGGTTATCTGAGTATACAAGTAGGCTGCCTTTATGAAAGCCATATTTACAGCAAGTGGTATAATGACTTTGAATTACACCTTGCATTTGCCTCATATTCCTGGTACATTGAAAACTGTGTATTTCTTTTTCACAGATGTATTTTTCAGACCTAATTTACTAACTAACATTTCATCATTTTCCTAAATGTAATTTCTTCACAAGTACTATATCAATAGGGAGTTCATTGTAAATGTGGTTAGAGTGATCCTTCCCTGAGCATTAACCATCTTAGAAGTTCTAAGGCAGATAGTTCTCCGTTTATTCTGGAGACTCAGTATCTTCCTTTACTCTGTGTAGCTAAAGGTGTCTCATTAGTTAGGGAAAAAGATCTCAAATGCTTTTACATTGTGTGGCTGAGTATTCAAAAGACAGGATTTAGGCCATCAGCTCTTCCTAGTTAGTTTGAAGGGAATACACCATGCTTTCAGCCTAATTGTTAAATAACATCACAATGAATATTTTGAAGCTACCTAGGAGTGTTGAGTACCTGCTGCAATCAAATCAAACAGGGAACCTGGAAAATCTCAACCTGGAAGTCTCGTTATTTCTAGTACATCTATCACAGTGGCACCTCAGTGCCTGTGTTTAGAAATTTTTGTATTTCTCTCTAAGAAAGAGCTGTATTTTCAATTTGCTTTCTTCTGGACCCCTGGAAAAACCTATTAAATGCACAGAAATTGAGTGTCTTTTGTAGAGGAAGGTGACAACTAGAGAAATTGAATAAAACGTGGTATTAGAATCGGCAGTAAAATATTCCTGGGATCACAAGCTGCAGATGAATTGCTACAATAGCATTTATTTGAAAAATTAGGGCAGGAAGAGAAAGTTTTATTGTAGGTCATGCAGGAGACCTATGAAGTCACAGAAGAAAACCAAAGGCTGATGCAATTTATGTCAGGGCAGAAAACAAAGTCCATGGGATTCCTGGGAAGCTCCATGGAGATAAGAGCAGCCCATGCTACAAACTCCTATGGTGATTCTGGGAAACTGGTTAAAATTCCTGTACCTCGTTGTATGTATCTGCAAAATGATTACTGATGTAATTCTCAAATGTGTTGTGAGATTTACTTGCCAAGTTTTGGGGATTCTTGAAAGAGAAGAGCCAAGTGAAGTTTCACACCATCTCACAGAAGATATATGCAAGATTTTATATGAGCCTATCTACATGCTCCTATATGGATTCCCCAAAAGATAAAATAAAACATGCACATTTCCAGAAATTGCCCCATGTCTTTTTCTCCTCTTCCTCCATTCAATGAACTGTTAAAAGGCCAAGAAGAACTGTTGTGCAGATGATACGAAACTAAAGAACTTGTGGTAGGTGTTACACATTTTGGTACCATCTGTGCTATCTAATCCCAGCCAAAACAATCTCCTGTTCCTATGTAACTCTGAATCTCACTGGAAAAGGGGGGGGAGTAGTGTGACTGGCTCAAACCTTCCTGTGTAGGAGTATTATTATCAGTGTTTGCAAATTTTTTCCCTCTTTATAACTGCCATAACTCTTCTTTAAAACCCCTCATCTGGCTGCTGGCCTACTACAGAGACTGAGCTCTCTACAGAAAAGTGGCTCATGGTGGTTGGTTCACTTCTGTTGTGTTGGAGGGAATCTTCACCTAAGAGAAAACCATCACCTGGCACAAGAAGTTCTTGCTTCCTTTCCTTACTTTCTCACGTTGCCTTGCAGTGTTCTTCACCCTCCTGTGGGTCAGGAACACAGACAACATCGTGATGACACATTTTCTTAAGCACAACTTAAGACAAGTATTTCCTGGAAATCATTCTGGATTGAAACCACTTGTGGTAGATGTTTCCAGACATTGATGCCACTGCAGCTTCTCATAAGACCTGAAATTAGTTTGGGGTTTGTTTGTGTCTTTATTTTGTTTTTAGATTCAATCCATGCTCTCAGGGAGCTTGCTTTTCCCTAGAAGCTTATAAGAAAACCAGTTTATTCAAGGGGTTCACACATGTACACACATTAGTCGTCTTATATGTGACATACACATGATGTTGTCATCGCTGTCAAACATAATAAAAGTAAGGCTAAAACACTTAGCCACATATTGATCTGCTTCTCTACCTCCTGTAGTATACTTAGTGTAATAAGGTCTTTCTACAGAGCTCTAACACAGGGAACAGCATGCTTCCTGGAAGTGTTTGCTTTGGAAACAAGAGAGGAAGCATCTGATCTCAAACTTGCCCATTGTTCTGTTATTCTGCTGTTGCCATATAATCCTTGGGAACCTGTGGCCTTCATAAGAAACACAAAGGAGAATCTGATTAGGCTAGCCATTACCCTTCACAAGGCCAGTTTGTCTTGGAGGTAGTTTTCTATGGCAGAAATATTTGAAAGGACCATGCTAAGAGGGGGCAGAGAAATGAGTGGTAGAATTAAGAAACTAAAAATCCACTCAGTCATGAAGCCCAAGTCCTACCCAGTGCAAAATGATGTTGCATGCTTCATTTTGTAGTGCTGTGGCAACTCCTAACAACAGAGGTTTCCACAGCGTTCCTTCATACATAGACAGGGAATAACCCTCTGACCCAGAAGTCTACTTTCTCTGTTGACAATATGTGTTTCAGTGTTAGTCCAACACACCTGTGCAAAATATTCTGTGTAGTTTCATTCATGTTACTGAAAACCACCAGGTCTTGCAAACTACATAAACTTGATAACTGTAATTGTCAAGACAAAGTTTGCCTTGTAATGAAGCAAGAGGTGTAGCACTTTAGTCTTTCGCTGTGCTTCTGAGCAACACTTTTCCTGTATGTTATTGCCCTTGGAAGATGGCATCTGCAAACTGGTCTTTTTCACAAATAATCAGCATGTTTGAGGCAGAGATGAATTTACAGCAACAGTACCAAAGGGTAAAATCCAGTGCCTGTTTACTAATTCTTTACCTTCGACTTACCCTTTTCCCTATAGTTACTTTTTTCCCCTGTCTCTGCACTTCCCACATTACCTGGATCAGATAAATGCATGCTCTGTTTAATCTTATTAAAGCAAAATCCACTCAACTACCTTATAGTTAAGTACAAAATCTTAGCTCCAGAACATTGGTTTTGCCCAGGGATACGGAAGAGATAGAAGTGCTTATTCAAGGATAGATTGGTCTCTTTGAGACATGTGGTCAACCTGCTAATAAGTTTGTACAATCCAACTTCAAGATGAAGTCCAACTTCATGGGAAAAGTTGTATTCTTTCTTTTCTTTAAGGTAATCACCCAGTTTGCAGGTGCAGAGGTATTTATTGCCCTACCTTTGACTTTTTTTTCTCTGTTTGGTGAGCCACAGGAAATATCTGGAGTTTTACCACATTCATCTTTTTGAAAAAGAGATGAAAAAGATAGACACAAACTATTAATCAAGGATTTAAAAAATTATCTCTCCTTTTGTTCACTCATCAGTAATCCTGTGTCTAATAAAAGCGGATCAGGTACTTTTAACAAAATGGTATTTCTATATTACCCTTGGGTAATTCAGAATGGTAGGTATTTTAATCTCTACAATCCTTAGTATGTATCTATTTATTTTCACTGGCTTTTGGCACCCAGCTGGCAAAAATCCAGCCCCCACGGCAAGAGAACTATCAGAAACAATAGGAACTTCAGAGAGGAACACAAACAGAGAAAGAATGATCAAATTAACAATTTTTTATATTTGCTTTCTGTTGGCACCTAGCTGGCATGGACACACACATACAGATGCACACACGCATCAAGTAATACAAGGCAAGAGAAAGCAAGGGAAGAGGAAGAGGGAGTGAAACTGGAGCACAATACATGCAGAGAAATCCCAATAGACCCACTACATTTTATTCAAGTTTTCTTGTCTTTCCAAGCCTTTCTAACTGGCATAATTCCACTGCAGAGAAGCACAGAAGATAAGAAAAGCTGAATGAGAACCACACTGCCCTGATTCCAACATGCATCCTCCGTGTTTAAAAGTCACTTTTCCATCCTTTTGCCAAACACTGTTTGTATGTGTCTGCATGAGGAAGAGATTTTATAAGTTTCCAACACCAGGGACATCAGTGACTGTATTTATTAGCTTGTTTACAAATCTCAACAAATCTTTCAAAGTTTTATATCATTTTCATAAAGCTTGCTAAGTCAAGTCCCCAAAACTTCACAAATAACACTGTAATGGTAGAGATAACAGAGTTATTCAACTAGGAGAGGATATCACATCAGTAGGATTTGCAGACAGATTGGAGACCAACATTAAATACAAAATTATCTTGGCTAATTAGAGCAATGGTCTTAAACAAACCAACACGTGGTTCGAGAGGGGCTAAAGTGCCACATCCTGTAGGTAAGACAGCATTGCTGTGGAAGGTGATCTAGGAGATACCATTAGTGACAGATTAAACTTGAATCAACAGTGTTAGGGGGAAAAAAGGAAAATGCCCTATAGGAATGATGTGCAATCTAGAGAGCATCTGATGCTGCCCAGCATCAGGCACCAGCTGGAAGACTGGGGTCTGTAATCCAAGAAAGGTGTGCACCAAATGGAAAAGGTCCCATTTCCACCAATGTGGAAATACTGAGGACTTAAATTTGCTCAGCCTCGTAAGAGAAGGAAAGGAATGGTAACATCCTTCAAAAACCTAAAAGAAGAAGTAAAGGTGAAAGGAACAAACAATTTTACATGTTCACTCAAGCTAACAAAATTTGGGGTAGATGTCAAAAAACATTTAAGGAAAGTGAATATAGCTGAGTGCTAGAATAGACCCTTTCGGGATCTGGGGGAATAAAGGCTATTAAGAAGCACAGGTAAGCTTTGTCCAGAGCATTGCTTAACCTGTCCTAGCACAGAAAAGGACTAGATGACATCCTGAGGTCATTTCCTGGCTCACTCCTGATGGTTCCACAACAGTTAGGAAATGTCAGAATTCCTCATTGTCCTCCACACAGCAAGAGCTCCAGATGGGAAGAATTAAGAAGCAAGAAAATTATCTCTGCTTAGTTCTGGCATCACAGCAATTCTCAGAAAAGAGGAGGAGGAAGTTTCAGCAGAAGCCCAGCTCAGTCCCTCCAATCCCAGACACAAAAAAGGCTCACACTCTTCTCGGTCATAATACACATGCAATTTGCTTATACATACAAAAGCTGGCACGTATTCAGTGCATGCACTATCTGGAAACTTGGCTACTGAACTCCAGAGAGTTTCTGCTGACCATGTGTGAATTGGCTTTATTTTTTTTCTCAGAATCTTAAAAGCTGGATGAAAAGTGGGGCAAATTTATCCATAGGGCAGCAAATTGCAGAGACACCCTGCCAAGTTTCATTCCCACCCTCCAGAGATGAAAATGCTAAATCTTTTCTATTAAACTGGTCTAAAATGCACAAGCAGAACAAGTTTTTCTGTAACATGCCTGGACAGTTTCAATCTAAAGCGGTTTTAAGAGGAAAAAAGTGCAAATTTCCAGGCCAAAAATGTAAAATTTCAGCCAAATTATTTGAAGTTTGGTTAAGCTAGAATAGAAAACTGAAAAAACAAAGATCCTGTTTGAAGGTTAGTGCCATACAACAATTAGATAACACTGCATAAGACTTACAAGAACTTCCAAGGTCAGTTAACCCAGCTCTCCACTATGCAACTACATTATGTAATCCCATTTATAAATGCACCGAACTCCAAGTTAAAACTAGTTTCATTATTTGCCTTAACTGCACCTATTAGAAGGCTGTCGTAATGGTTGAACTTGATGATCTTAAAGGTCTTTTCCAACCTAGTTGGTAGTATGACTATGATTCTATGATCCCATTCAAGAGTATCAATCCTCCACTGAGTAACATCTTCTTCTAATTTCTGTCTCAGATTTATTCACCATCAGTTTATCCCATTTGTTTGTGTTCCGTCACTGTCTACTAATTTAAACATTTTTTCCTCACTTCTTTGCTTCTATGATGTGTTTATAAGGAGAATCATTCCCCATATTCAGCAGTAATTCTTGTTCTATTCATGATATGTAACTCATGTGGTGTTTGATGTCTGCTTTGTACTTAAGGAACCAAAGATGCCTACATATTTGTGTGTGTGTCAGTTCAGGTGCACACACTGTGGACTGAATACAAAATGATGGACGTACAGGATAAAACCTTTCATATAAGCAAGGTATTTCAACGCTGACCTGCTCAGACCATTTGTCTGAAGGTTCAAGTACTGGCCATTGCACCTGGCTGAGTTTCATACAATCTTACCATTTTCCTGCTCCCACAACTGTGCTGACACTTTATGATGACAGAACTGCTTTTACTTCTGGCTGTTAAAGAAACAAAAGGCGAATCCTTTAGCAAACAGCTTCTGGAAGCAGGAAAAGGACATGGGGAGCTTATCGTAAACCTCATTAAAAGCAATACTGCTCTGTAAGACTATGGAGAGGGAATTCTGTATGAGAGAAAACAGACAGGGGGAAGCAAATGGGTCTGAGGTATCACTCAGCTCTATCACTGTGTGGTCCAGTCTGGATAGATGCTACTGCACTCTGTTACAGATAACAGGGGCTCTTTATAGCACAGATGAGAACAATCCTTGAAACACAAAAAGGAAAGAGTTCAAAGAGACTCAATTTCTTGGAGTACCAAATCCAAACTCCAGCTAAGAGCAAAAGAACAGCCTGGGGAAGCTGGGGACTTTGCAATGATAGTTTAATTAGATGAGCCTTATCTGTACAACAAATGTGCAGCTCTCTGAAAAAAATGCTTTTTGTTCCTCACTTAAAACTCTATCGCTTTCCCCAGCACTGGAATGGCCTTTGCCTAGTTCTAGGCACACTGCCTACAAGCTGGACAACATCTTTGCACCAATTTGCATCTTTGAAGGTTTCACCTCTAAATGTGCAGCATTTTTTAATGTAAAAACAGAAAATGTTCTGGCAGTTACTCATTGAATAAAGGGATTCTTTCCAAAAATGCTTAGGGAAAGCTGTATTTAGCACATGTATTTATAGCATAGTATTTTACATATTTTGCACCTATCTGTCTGGACTTTCTTTTAAAAAATGTCTTATCGTTATTAGTCTAAATAAAGTCTCCCAGATTATTTCCCATCATCTCTATTTCATTATCCAACTGAGTGCTCTTATCTGGACATTTAAATATTTGTTTAAAATTATTAAGATTTCTCTGTAAAGTTTCCAGGGTAAAAAATAGAAAACTCTTAACTCCATTTTCTCATAGCACAAGAACAAGGGGGGAATCAAGTAAGACTGAAAGCAGCTCATGAGAAATAATAGAAAGAATTCTCTTTATTCAAATAGTTTGGTAATTTTACCATCAAAGAATAACACTGAGGTCCAATGTTTAAAAAAATCACGTAGTAGTGGGTACCCACCAGGGATTCACGGCAAGATGAATATGTACTGACTGAGCTACACACAGATAGGAAGGGATGTCACCCTGAGAAGAAAAAGCCATGTACCCCATTTAAACCGGATGCCTGGAAGGTAGATGCTGACACTAAGTCAGACCACAAAAATCATAGAACAGTTAGGGCTGGAAAGGACCTTAAGATCATCGAGTTCCAACAATGAGCTACTTTAATGAAAACAATACAGAAGTCCTGCCAGCAAACCTATACTGAATTGTCTTTAACCAGGGACTTGGTGCCACCATGCAGGGAGCCAGCAGCCCTCTGATCTTCCCACATTTGCTGTCCTTCCTTGCTGAGACCCACTGAAGGTTAGACCTGTACCACCAGTGGGTTTTTTGGCCTCAAGTGTACTGTGAAATTTATAAGGTCTGTGTGGCACTGGGCCCAGTGGGTCTCAGTTCTCCTGCAGACTTTACAAATATGCTCCATTCACAGGATTTCTGTGGTCTGAATATTGAGGTTTCAAGGCTTTTCTTGACCACATAGCTCCTATTTAGCTGTAGATTCTTAATTCCAATGTATAAAATTCAGATTTATTTAGCTGGTATAGGATTTTCTTAATTCTTAACACAGCATGATGAGTTATTTCAGCCCTAACAGAGATGCACTTTTAGAGATATCAAAGGTAGCAGAATCAGCTACCTTTGAAACATCCTAGTTGAACCTGTATACGAGATGATGTCTTAGATGTGGAAAAGTTTAGATACTTTTTGCAAAGGTAAGAATGCTTCTTTTTCCACATTATCATTGGGAAAGGGGAAAGGGAGATCACTCTGAAATTTGCCCATCTTTTCTTGAGTAGGAAGAAAGGATCAGGGTCAGAAACTTCCCTTCTGGCCACAACAGAAAATCCAGGAAGATAGATGTGTTTTGAATAAGCAAGAGGACTATTTGGGGGAAAGCAGGAGGGAAATGGCAAGTCCACGGTGGACAAGAATAACAAGCTACAAGGTTACGAGAGAACAACACTATTGCTTATAAGTAATAGCTTCCTATTCCTGGATGTCCTGTGCATCTGGAGGTGGGAGCAGCCCCAGAACCGCTCCGCGCCGCACAGACTGACACGCTTTTTACAGGACGAGGCATTAAAGGCAGCCAGCGGGTGGGAAAGGCCAGCGCAGCACCGCCGGGGGGATACCCACCCTTTTTGGAGCCCAGGTGAAAGCCGCCTGCCAAGGTCAGGCATTCAGTCACCAGGTGGTGTATTTAATTTAAAAGGAGCGTTAACCTTGTTTACACAAAATAACACCAATATGCAGAGAAGCAGTAAATCCATTGTCGTTAAACAGCGGGGAGGCCGGGCTGAGCTGGCAGCCTGCCCGCCCTAAAGCTCGGCTGGCACCAAAAGCCCGGCGGCCCCCCGCCGGCATCGGCGGCTGCGGAGCCCAGGCCTGTGCAAGGGAATGCTTTGCGGTATTGCCCTTTCTACCCTCCAGTTGACTCTTTACATTCTTGTCAAATATATTTAGAACAAGAGGTGTCCACTTGAAGGGAAACATTTGTTAATCACTTAAATGCAGGAGTCTGGCAGCGCTCCAAGTTTACATTTATAAATATGTAGTATCTGTTTCCAGCTAAACAAGGAACTCCTGACCCCCCTTCGCCCGCGATCCGGCAAATATATATACATATACGGGGGGGGAGCTTGCAAAGGGTTGAGGAGGGGGGGGGGACTGGAAATGATGAACAGAACCAGCTTGGCCGAGGCAGGACCGGTCCACCCCCCTCCCTTCCCCGCCGTCAATTTGTTCTCCGCCTTTGTCTGCAAGTGATGTAGATAACAGCGCAGAAAGAGGATGATGTATCTTTAAGTAATGAACAGATTAAAGTTAAATTCCTGTTGACCGAGACAGTTGTGTTGACATTCCTGTTGTTTACAGGCAGCTGTCTCTACTAATGACACTTTGATAACTGGAGTGAGGCTGCTGTTGGGCAGGGGGATGGGGGGCAGGCAGAGTCAGCCGGGTTAAAGAATGCTCTGTTTAAAACCCGGTCATCCAATTAAACATTAAAGCTGGATCAGAGATCGTCGGCAGCGGTGCTATTTGGGAAGGGGAAAATTCTGGGCTTCTTTTTTAACTTATGCTCAGATTATGTGGCTTAGAGGTCAGCCTGCCCCAGTTTGCTAGAGGATGCAGAAGATTCCAAGACTACTTAAAATAAGCCAGAAAGCTGTAAACTCTATCAAGCCATCCATGCACTGCCATGACATGGGCAAGCACACACACAGTCACTGGCAGGGTGGGACTGGGGTCACACAGAGGTCCTGTGGGACAGCCTCGCTCTCCCACAGCTTTTCAAACAGGCAGCAAAAGGGAGAAAAGATCCATAAGCATCCCATGCAGCACCGCAATTCCCATGATTTTCTGCCACCTTCTCCTCATCGCTCCAAAATAAGTTGCTTTGCAGGGCACTCTGTGCTGCTGGAGCTCTGTTTACTGCTTGCTCCTAAATTAATATGTTCACCATTAACAGCTCCCCTGTTTGGTGAGAAGCCCACAGCCAGCAAGGGCAAAACTGAAATCCTGGAGACTGTTCCTGAAGTCCTTGCTCAGGTCAAATTCCCAACGGGAACACACAAAGCCCAAGATCTACCAGATGATAAACTTCAGACGTAAACAGTCTACTAGATCTCCTCCTCTGCTGAAAATTAAACAGATGCTTAAGCACTCTACCAAATCAATGCCCAAAGAAGATAGCACAACCCACCACTCTGGGTCAGACCTCAGCCCCGGCTGCCTTTGTATCAGCAAGGTTTGGTCCTACTCAGACCCAGAAAGTAGCTCTTCAGATGCTGAAGGCACCTGGCATTATGTTACTACCTTAAAGTTTCCAGCACTCCAGAGGACCACTTAAAATGCAGATGCTTCTTCCCCATCTTTTTCTTAATGAAGCCTAAATTTAGGGCCTTTAAAACAATGTGATAATGCCTCTCTAATTCCAAATCAAATGCCACATGCTCATTAACTATACGCAATCATAGAAATCAATGGATTTATTTTCAAATTTATGAAGTCACTTAAATGGACTTCAAACTCCAAATAAAAGTACCAAAAAGGCAGCATTTCCTTCCATCACTAAAACCACCAGTAGAAGCACATTTCATGCAGCAAGAACATTTACAGCAAACACAATTTAATTTAAATGAGTATCAATTAGAGGGAATGAACCTTGCTAAGAAATCTTGGCTCCTTTTATCGATCCAGACAATTAGAAATTGAATCTTCCTGAAGTTCAGAGCATCAGTTGGTTTGACATTTTTT
Source organism: Nestor notabilis (assembly GCF_000696875.1). Taxonomy (NCBI): domain Eukaryota; kingdom Metazoa; phylum Chordata; class Aves; order Psittaciformes; family Psittacidae; genus Nestor; species Nestor notabilis. The sequence goes on from NW_009916006.1 coordinate 233,210, forward strand.
CATAAAACATGTCATGAGGGACGGGAGTGCAGCTGTGTTCCATGTGCAACTGAAATACTTGGTAGGTGGAAATACACATATATTCCAGGTAAACTCCCAACATGCATGCAAAAAAAAGCTCAGATTTCTTAGCAGCACAGAAAGTCACCATTTATCTCCAGAAATAAAAGTCACACTTTAAAAGGGTCATCTGTGCACATGCCTAACATAAGCTTAATCCATTGCAAACCACAGCATGGTGACCATCTGCAAGTCAGGTCATAACCACATTCAGTTTTACAAGACGAGCAGGGTTACATCAGCCCAATTTCCAGTGGGAGAGTCTCCAAGTAAAACTTGGAGCTGCTACAAGAAACCACACTGGGGGTGAGGCAGTAGCTCCCGTCCTCCCCTGAGACTCTGTTTTGTACCTCTGTGTTTCTGATAAGAAGCCGGACCCAAGCTCTGACTTATGGCCACTTAAAGATACTATAGCACTTTTCACTCACAGGAACAAGAGTGTCAGAACCAGTGCCTTGGCTGCAGTCCAACTTGGTAATTACTTTTTGCATTTCTAAACATTACCGGTGTAGAGGCGGGCAGAGGTTATTTTCTACTATTGAGTAACACCAAGTCACAAAGAACAGCCTGAAGAGCTGGCTGCATTTCAGTGGGAGTGGGAGAGATCTCCGCAGTCTGAAAAGTGTTTTGGGATCCTTCAAGATGAAAGGTTCATTAACAATTGGAAGTTAATATTAGCATAATAATCAGTCATAGCTCTTCTTGTAAAACCTACTCAAGAGATCCCACGCTGCAGGTTTCCATTCTCTGGTGCAAATTTATACGTGTTTCCCAAACTGCAATGAGTCTAGCAAGAATTTTCCATTTGAATGATTTTTCCAATAGGAAATGCGATTTCTTAAGAAGCAGGATACTGGGGAGAGAGAGGGGTAGTTAACTGAGCAAGCCCCAAACTGCTGTTTCTCCATTTGGTGATTGGAAGACCAGAATTAATTTGTTTGTTCTAAAAAGGAACATATTAATCTGCTGAAATTATTGAAATGCATATACTGAATAGTCAAGGACTTTAAGGAATAAAATTCAAGAAATATTTTGTTACAAGAAAGGAGATATAATAGGAATATATGCGCTTTTGGAAAGATCAATGTATTTAATGTGGGAAAATGCAAAAATAAAAAGCTTTATTTTCTAGACCAAGTGTTTCAATATTTCTTTTCCAAATAGTAAGTTTCTTTTGGAACTCAATTGTCCTCAGAAAGTATTAAATAATACAAATGCTCAGAGAGCCACACAGCTTCAAGTCAAGGTAAATATTTAGCACTGATTCAAACCAAAAAATTCCAACCACCAACCAAACAAATCCATCCTTCCGTGATTCTAACACATAAAGGTGATGATAGCTACATTATTTGCTATCATTTGCTTCCCATGCTCTCACAAGGACCAGGCATATAATTTCCAGGGCAATATATGCGATCTTCACTAGTCGCATTTTTCTAGCAAGAAGTGGATTAATACTCACTAAATTCAAATGAACTGTTCTTCGATCAAGGGTAGTTTTTCCAGTTGATACCCGTTCAACAAAACATACAGAGAGGGAGGATGACAATCAGATATAAGTCTGAGTAAGAAAATGAGTTATTTTCCTTTGCAAGAAGCTCCAGTGGAAAAAACTCCTATATACTACTGCTGGGCTTGTCATGCTGCCTGAAGAGGTAGTCTCAGTAACATCTTCAGTTCCCTTAATGAGTACTGTTTTTCCAACAGTTCCCCTGTGTTCTTGTTTTCATTTGCTGAGATTGTTAGAGTTTTTCCTGTCTTGGAAACTTAGACATCAAAAGCAAGTCGGAATAGTTGGACACTTAACTAATTAATTAGTTTTGGTCTAAGTAGCAAAAATATAGACAAGAAGTCTTTCACCCTCAAACCAGAGGCAACATAGAAAAACAGAAGTGACCAAGTGAAATAAAGCAGACAGGATATTACCACTAAAATTCAAGTTCTGAGGGGAAAAAGCAGTTTTCAAATTTATTAGCAGGGTGGGATGCTACAGCAGTGGAGCAGAGAACCCTATGTCCAAAACACACCTAGAATGGGAAAACCTGTAAGTTTTGTAACTATTGTGCAAGTGAGTATGTTCTCAGGTTCCATAATACACTGTAAGACATTGGTATTACGAGTTATTACATGAACAACTTATTTTACTTAATTTATTATTGAAAAAATTATCGTTATTAATTCAGTCATTCAACAATTAGCCACAAGTTTGATGTTCACTTCTGCTGATCATTTAGATTTCAAAGGCTGAGGAGGAACCAAACTACAGCAATTTCATCTTAATTCAAGTGTCAACCCTCTTACTGAACCTTGTACATTAGTTGGGTTTTTAGTTAGATTTATTGTTCTACAAGACAGACTTTTCACATGAGAAAATGGTGTCTTGATTAGTACTGAATGTGCATCATGAGAGATTCCTTGGATTACAAAATAATGACCAGTTTCTAACCAGCACTCCTGTGTCTTTTACCTTTATAACACTATCAACCAACTGAGTTGACACAAATTACCTCGTTTTGGCTCTGACGCATCATTTTATTTCCATTTACCACTGACTTAAGCACATATAATTACTAACTTAGGTCACAAACAAATGTGACGGACAAGTTTCACACTGAGCAAAATGTTTTATTACATGGCATTACTATCAACCTAAGTTAATTAATTAAAATTAACATAAGCTGTTGGCTAATTGCAGCCCAGGAGAAATTCTACTGCACCCAATGGTATAACAGTGGAAAATTATCACAATATTTTAAAGCTTGACAAGTTCCACTGCAAACCTGAACATTAATAGAAGCAGGTTACCACAGTAAATAGACCAATGCTGACTTTTAGCATGGAATTATGTACGCCTTCAGCTTTGCAGTTTGTGCAGAAGCAAGCAGCAGCAATGCTGGTTTGAAAACTGTTATGTTTACACTGCAATACAAGCACCATCTAAATAGATCTTTTCAGCAGTCTTTTGACTACAGCTGCATGAAATATAATCTTCCTGATGGCAAATGCCAAAGAAATTATATTAATACCAAAAAAAGTATATGAAACTCTTTTGTGAAGAAGTAGAAAGGAAAGCAAATCAGTATATTTCATTTATGTGACTACAAGGCCATGAGGAGACTGGTTTAGTTAGTTTGCCCAAACAGAAAACAGCAGCTCCATAAAGGTATTTAGGAACCTAATTCTTACCCAGGTGCCTACCCACCCTTTAAGATTATGGGAATCTAAATCTTTAAGTCCTTCTGTGGCCTGTTTTTATGTGCTTCCTTGGAGATGGCAACATTTGTAAAAATTAAGGGGTTTTTTTTCCATTTCCTGGAAGTTTGTTCACAAGAAATAATTTAACAAGAGATGGATCTATCTGTGGTATTTTAAACACCCAAAATTCAAGATCCCCATGTATATCAGAACCACCAAGGAGGTGCAATGGCTTGCTCCAACATGCATACTTCTGCTCCATGTCTCTTTGGCAATGGAAAGATCTTCCAAGTTAGATTCAAAACACCAAGGTGCAGTACCTATCTGGAGCTTCTGCCTGTGTATGTACAGTACATAACCACAGGGTTTATTAAATCTCTCAAGACTATTTGCTGGAAGCAACTTCTCTTAAGAAAGGCAATCTTTTACTTATCTACTGTCAAATGTATAATAACTATGGCTGTTTATATAGCTGCTTAAAACTAGCACATTAATTTCAATTAAACTGAAAAATGCAGAGCAGGGTAGACTAGGACGTTACCAAGTTTACGGGAATATATTAATCATCAACCTGGGCAATATTTAATACAGTTTGTTCTCATATCCAGTCCACACTCACTGACCAGTATATTGCTCTCTAAATCTCTATTCCTATTTACCCCAGAGTCACAGCAAGCTAAGCAAACTACTGTGCCCCCCCCCCGCCAGCTTCCTTTGTAGGCAAGCAATACCCAGTACTGATATTTTTGTTTCTGTATTTTGTCTGCTGTTTTACAACCTGATAAAAGTCTGCTTTTCTAATACCGCTTTTTAAATGAGTTAATGCTAGGAGAAATCAGAATATATTACCTATATCATCTTTATTGCCTCCTGGTGTTTTGGCATTCATTCACTTCCTAATGAACCTCCAAGCCTGAGACAGTTGAGCCATCTAAGAAATATATCTTGGTTTGGTCTCCTACCCTCTTGGCAGGCTGTAACTTGTGGCAGCACTGAAGCATAGCAACACTTTGAAAGGTAAGCATAATCTGGTTATGTAGCTTTTGTTCTCTTATGCCCCTCCCCTCTTTCTCACTTTCTTCAGCAGAGACCAAATTTTATATGCATTTCTGGAAATCATTTTTCAGGGTAGTGCTAATACACAGGAAAGGTTTGGTTTCCATAAGCCCCAGACTTCTAGGACAGACTGAGAGTTCAAAAGCTTTCCCCTTACCTGGCACGGCTCCTGCAGGCTGACCCTAAAGCTCCCACACTAGATCTCCACCATACTCATGGAAACTGGGGCAGTGTCAGCTGCTTCCTAGCACAAGAACAGGTGAAAGAATTAGGCCTTTTGACAGCAAAACCAGGAGCAATTCATTAGCGTGATAAACCACAGAGATTTTGTATTCATTAGGGTCACAAGCACCCTTATTGCCCTTTCTTCACTATACTTTTGTGGAAATTCCAGGCTCAGCCTGATGGTTAAACTCTCATGGCTCAGATATTTTCTTTCCCTTTTCTTGCAAGGCAGAAGATTAAATTCATGTTAGTATTTCTTTGTCCACAAGTTAAAAATGTCATGAGAGTCATATAATGGTTCTTCAAATTAACTGTGAACTAACCCTACAGATAGACAATGCAATGAGGTCTCCTGGGCTAGCAGATCAAGGTAGGGTGTGAGGGTCAGATCATGTTGTCTTTAATGTTTTGGCTGGTAGGTGCAGAGATCTGTTGCTGAAATGTGTTGCTGAACTTTCCACTTAACACTCTGAAGATTTACACCAAGCCTATAGTGTTTTGGCTCTCCTCCACTGCCTGGGTCCTGCAGGCAACCACTGAAAGCACAAAACCCCCTTGATTAGCCTGAAACCGTGGGCTCAGATGCAATATACAAATGCAAAGGTGTGGAAGAAAGACCCAAGTGCAGGAATGAGAAGCAGAGTATCTTTTCTAATGTATCTCTAATACTTATTTGTGTTTGCATTTAATGTGGTAAATCCCAGAGAAAGCTAAGGAAGGGAAGGAAAACAGACCGTCCTGTTTTCCTGTTCGGTTATTTTATTCCTAATGGAAAACCTGGAATATTTTTTATAAGGGTTGGTGCATCATGAGGTTTCTGTTTTCCTCTCTCTGACTATTGGCAAAAGTAATCATGCATGTTGTTAGTTGAGAAAGTCATAGTCTTTGTCTTTCTAACAAAGACTTTCGTGCTACAACGATGGGTCAAAGGGTTGCACACTGACCTGCAAAGGGACAAAAAATCTCCCATAAAACTAAATGTCTTTCAGAGTTACAATTATTTGCAATTATCTAATTCAGCATAAAAGGCAAACATGATGTCACGGGGTCTTTGATACTATAAAAGGCTCTTCTTGTGAAAGGCCTTTGATCCCGACTAATCCACACACCAGGTATTGCTAATTTAATTGCCTGACATGTAAATATAAATTACTGAACAGATCTTTGTGCTAATTTTATTTACTGCAATTTCTTTATAGATTTTTTCACAATCAGAAGTGTTCTTGTTGCATTTCTATAACATTTTAATTGAGCTCTGCAGAGATACTTTCAATTATATAGAAAAAGTAATAACCATTGTTAAACTTGATAACATTTGCACAGACACACATGCAATGAAGGGAATAGTACTGACTTCATTACCTGCAGTTGTGTGTATATATTCATGTGTGTTCTGCAGGAAAGTGAATTATATCTTCCTGAATATGTCTCAGGAGTAAAATTTCTCACATTTAAAACATATGCAAGCTTCAACTTTTAATCCCTGTTGAAAAAATGAGGTAGTTCATGCTATTGATACAGTTCTTTTTCTTAGGCCTCCTGTGCTTTCAGTTCTTTTAATCCTTTATCATTTATTTCTTTTGGAGCCAGTAGCATACCTGTATTGCCAGACAAGCATAGTATAAAGAGAAATTGAAGTTGATTTTGCATGACAAAAACTTAGTATAAAATTGATGTAGCAGAATAGTTAATTTGTGTGTAAAAGAACAAGCAAAAAGAGAAAAGGAATCCTGAAAAACAGTCAAGAAAAGTTTCTAGAAGTTGTTTTCTAGAAGCAATCCTTGTTATCTCCCCTGCAGACCATGCAGCTACCAGCTGTAAAGCATCTCTCCTATGAAAAGCAAGATTCGGCCGTGTGAAGATTCCTTATCCACATAAGGATTTCTTAGTAACCCTAATGAAATAATACAAAAGGACACTAGCTGTGGAAACCTTAGATGCCTTGTAATTATACCTGCTATTTTAGTATTACCAATTAATATGCATTCTTCTCACAGGAGTCTAAAAAATTAACAGGAAGCAATAAGAATAATTTTACCATGCTAAAAACATGAGAAAAGATTTACACTAAAAGTACAACCTGAGCCTAAACAATGACAGCCATTGTCTTGCAATAACATCTGAAAATTAAGAAGTTGCTGGCCTGAGGTGAATCTCAGGGCAGTGAACACAACCAACTTTCAAAACATTATTAGCTAACATCAATAACTCTATCTGATTAAAATCTCCAATGATAAGCACACGTAAAATCACCTTTGTTAATGGAATACAAATATGCTTTCCTCACCGCTCTGAAATCAGGCTGACTCTTGCTTTGGAACACCTCTCAAGCAACTAGGGGGTTTGGAAGAGAGGGCACTCAAATATTAACACTGGTCAATGACTTTAGTGTTAGAAAAGAAAGGAAAAGAGAGAAAGAAAAAGAAAGGGGGGGGAGGGGAAAGGAAAGGAAAGGAAAGGAAAAAGAAAACTCCAATTAGAAGTATCCTGGGGTTATTAGAGATAACACTGCTCATATCCAATTAAGATGAAAACCATTTTAGTGGTTTAATGTGCCACCTCTGGCAGTTTTGGTTTATTAGTTTTATCAGACTTCAGAACTGAAACTCACAGTGATATGTATGCTGTGTACTGGAGAGATAAATGTTAAGGCTTAGAGATTAATTAGTAAAGAATAAGATGCTTGAAACATTGTTCCTTAACCATGGGCATTGTGCAATTTCTCAGGGAAAGATATTTTTTTTCTGAGACATTCCTTCAAAGGGTTAACTTGGATATTAAGGCAGGAAATCACCTACCTGGAACAAGGAGATATGTTAACCTGCTTTGCTACCCATACATGCAGGTGTGTCAGATACACAGCTAAACCAACACAAAACCACTTTTCCATGCTGTGGTGAAGATGCTGACCTCAAATCAAAAGCTGAGAGAAGTGTGGTTTGGGTGGTGGACTCTCTCAGCCCTCTGGTTCACCTGTTGAACTCAAGATCGTTTCAGTTTTGCCGCTTTGTCTCATTCGAGGACTACGGGGTATCAAGGAGGCAGATGATTTAAAAAAGAGAGAATAAAAATCAAACACACTCTCTTAACATCTGGTGTTTCATCAGCAAATGTTACAAGAGAATCCTCATGTAAAGAGTATGAAGAGAAAGGAAAATCTCTTACAAAATATGGAGCAGGACCTAAGAATAGAGAATAGATGGAGGAAAAAAATAGAATCTGGTTATTGTGAAGATGAAAACTCATGATTGCTTCCATACTGAATAGTCACCAGAATAACTGTAAAATCACCAGAGTAACATCTGTGCTATACAGGCCTCTAAAGACTGAGAAGTTGGGGCAGCATATTTGTACAAAGCAAATTCTTCCTCTAAGAGGACGAAACTCTCCTACAGCACTTCCACAACTTCCTCCTCTGGGTGGATCAAAAGTAGCTTTTATTGATCCCACTTCCTAACCAGGATAAAATTAGCACATTTGAATGAAATATGGAAATTCAGAACAGAAGTCTTTCCTATATTTTTAACTGACAGTTTTAAGACAGAGAAAGCACTGAAGACTGTTTGAGGTGCCATTAATCTAAAATGCGAAACACAGCTTAATTCTCAATTCTATTCAAAATAAATGCCCAGAAAGATAATGATCTGAAAACCAACTGAAAAAGTCCTATGCCGGGTAAAGAGAAGCAAGGGGTCTTTTTCAGTGTCTGTCTGCAGGTACTTTCTTAACTTACTTGACTCATTTAGGTTGCAAATCTCAATCTAACAATGAAATTGTTGAGAAAAATTTGTTGCAGTTCTCAAGATATAACTGAAGAATAGACTTTGAGCTCTTGATCAGGCAATCTTTTTGAGAATTTTAATTGGCTTAATCAAGGTGAGTTATAACAATGTGATTTTAAAAAACCCCAAACAACTAATTCAAGGATATACCAATACCAGGGTATATGATGAATCCAAAATCACAGAGTTCACACGAGTAGTATTTATGTCCAAGCTAAACTATAAGAAAGCTTATGGTTTTCCAGCAATGAAACCCTAAAGTTGATTACAAGAAGTCATGAGCAGTGAGGTTTCTTATAGACCACTGCAGCTTGAGAAGTATACACATTTATATATGTACGTTTATACATATGCAAGCATAGACATATGTATTGTTACTGCATGTCTTTCTCAAAAGCTGTACTTCATGTATATATTTGTACTCCCAGCACTTTAAAAGAATTTAAAAATCTACTATAGTACTAGAGACAAAGTAGAGTGCAGTTCTAATCCCACTGCTGCCACCAATTTTCTCTATGGGCTCGGAGAATTTAGAGCAACAGAACTTAGATAACATACAGTAGTCTAACAGCAACTAATACATTGTGCTTTTAAAACATTTCAGTTATGAGCATTGACGCTGTATATTTTATCAATGACTTACTAATGTTCTTATTGTTGCTGCTGCTATTTTTTCCACTTTTTGATTAATACAGGTCCAAAAATTGAGAAGCATTTTCATGAGAGCATCTTCGTTCCCTGTTAGCAGAAAACCACCATCAAAAGCCTTTATTTTGTTGCATTTTTAATCAATACATTTAATAAATAAAATGGAGCTTCTAATATCAAATTAACAAATAAAAGCTCCCATCCTGGGATTAATGTTGTATATTCTTAACTTGAAGTATTCAAAGAATCCATGTCAAGATTGAAACCATCACCTTTTTTTCCATCATCTTCAGCATTCATTTCACTGTAGAAGAGGCTGCCCCTTCTTCACAGCCACCAAAAAAAATCCCTGAAAAATATCTCTGCTTGTTTAGTCACTGTGATTAATCTAGCTGAAGGTACATGAACAAAAAGAGAAGGGTCTTGAAGTCAAAAGGCCCACAGAGTAGCTGAAGCTCTGATTGACTTCAAGCAATGTATCCAATTAATGTCCCCCTTCTGCTGAAATCCCTACAATAGTTTCCCTATTTCTCAATCTATTTCTCTCTGAAAGAGTTTCATGTCCACCCACATATAAGGCCCATAATTTGTGGCTAAATGGCAGCTGCAGCTCAGTGCTGGAGGCCTTTCCTCAAATTGGTCTTTAATTGGTATAATCAGGAGCTTGAATTATTGGTTCAACCAAAGGAAAAGTATTCATTCGAACCAACAGGATCGCTCTCTCTTTTTCTTTTAAATTAGCAATAAATTAATGACTTTTCAAGATGTTAAAGAGAAACTAAAACCTATGCACAAAAGATGTGATTCATTAATAAAAGCCAGTTGGTTTCATTCTCATTAAGGACAAGAGCATTTAGGCAGCGACTTAAAGTCTTTAAAAAAAATAGCAAGGGAGAAGCAGTACAGACTTGGGTGGGTACAATTGAAAATCAAGATAACTTGAACCGTGACCTGAAGAGATCATCAACCTAAGAGGACTTTGGACTGGCTTCCTTTATCCCATACAGCCTCTTTTCTTTTGCAAATTCTTCTGAATTGTGACAGGTTTTTTTGTTTGGGTTTTTGGGGGTTTCTGGTTTGTTCTAAAATGTCAGGCACCATCTTTTAATCCTTAAATGTAGCTTGATAAATTAATTCCAGAAACTGAATGCAGTCGAAGGTCAGGAATTGGATCAGCCATTCCT
>NW_009916006.1:243390-319638 GCF_000696875.1 Nestor notabilis
TCTGCCTCAAAAGCAAGCTGCTGTAAGGGCTCAGGTTGTGTCCTTCCCTTTGTTTATTTAGTGCCTCGTTTTAACCAAGCAACTCATCTTGAGCATTTGGTCTTTAAAAGCTTTTAGAAACATTTAATGTGCCAAAATCATCTGCTTTGGTCAGAAAGACAGAATATACGTATGTTATAATCCCACAACTTGAATGTTTATCCTTATCATAATAACCATTGCTTATTTGGGATTGTTAAAATTGTGTCCTCTAAAGATTTGTCAGCAGGGCAGATCCTTTCTTGGGCCACTGATGTGTGTAAGAGTACTTAAAGTGATGGTAAATTCACTAATAAATGCAAAGTTATGACCGTGGACATCAAAACCATGGCCTTGATCTCCTATGTCAACAGCTACCGATGTAGTGTAAGTCAGAAGGAGAACTCAAAAGAGTTCTCATTGCTTCAGCAAGTGGGGAAATCGCAGCATTTCCCTTCTTCCTGGGGTCACCAGCAGGAAGGGAGGAGGGCAGCTGTGACTTCCCTCCCTATTGGAGGGCTAGCAAGTAGGGATGAAACCCCTTCCACACTCATTTGTCAAGCAAGAGCACAAGTGTACATGAGTTTGCATTAAACAAGAACTTCCTGTTCAACATGCCCAGAAAGCTTTGCAATATCTAAAGAGTTAATAGACATCTGCAACATCTGCAACATTAATATTTTCTGCCTCTTCACAGAAAGTATAGCTTAACATACTTAGACTCTGGTCTGGATCAGGGACACAGACTCAGGGAAGAACAGCCATAAAAGGTCGCTTGTATTCAGATACACTTCCCCTTTAATCATCATCTCCTCCAAATTAACTAAGCATAAGGCCATCTCATTTTCTTGCATAGAGGTGATGGAAGGGAGAAGAGAGCTGCCCTGTGCTCCAGCTATGTGAAGCAATGGAAATCACAGAATCATAGAATCATAAAATGGTTTGGTCCTTTAAAGATCATCCAGTCCAACAGCTCTGCAATGAGCAAGGGTTTGCTCCTCTTCCTACCCAGCCCTGATCTTACTCCTGTGAAGAGATGTGTTACACTCAGGAGAAGCCTTGTGTCAGGAAGTGTTCAGCTACTGTTGCTGCAGACTTGAGCAGTAAATTGGAGCTACCGTCCATTTGCTGATTATATTGGACAAAAGAATCAAAATTACTATCTACAGCTGAGTCATGTGCTCTTTTAGCTTCCCCCTTTGGAAGAGTAATTTTTCAACCACTTCTTGCCAGGTCTCAATCAGAGCCCTTCTTAGTTGGAATTACAACAAATAGGAAAATAACGGTGCTTACAGCATTTAATTATTATGACTGAAATATTATTGTTGTCTCTCTTGGCCCTGACGTGGGGCTAGAATTCCTTAAGGTGACATTTCCAAGGCACAATGAAACATGTTTTACATGAGATTCCTTAAAACCCATCAATTATGCATGCTACAAGAACTTGTTATTGTACTCTCAGGACATGATCCAAACACCAATTGTGGTTATTGGAGATCCACAGGACTTGGATCATATCCTAAATCAACTGTATGGCCAGCTATCAAAGTAATAGGGTTTTTTCTTCATTTTCTGACTACAATCTTTAAGGGTTGAATCTTCCTCCTTTACTGTCTTAAAAACACAGATAAAATGTCTCACTTTATGAATATTTTTTTCTATTTAGCAAAACTTGTTGATTTTGATAAATTCTACATTAAACAGTGTATGAGTCTATGTGTGTGTATAATTTCCAAATATGTTTGTAAGGTTTCCAAAAAATCCCTGTAATTTCACACTTCTCTATCTTTTCATTAATTAAAAACAGGATACTCAATATTAAACAAAGTGAAAAGCAGATATTAGGAACATTATCCACCTAAGTAACATAAAGCAGCTTGAAACATGTGGGGTTTAACCCGTTTTATTAGAAGTCAGATTCCTGCCCAGGAAAAAAGGGATGTAGTATCCTTACATTCAGTAAAGTTTGACCGACTTGCTTCAGGTTTTCTCCACTCACATGTTACTACCAGGAAATTATTTACAAGCCTCTTATCAAAAGTTCTTTTGATGTCTAAGAGAGTTGTGCTTTATTTCAACGCAGCCCTTCCACATTCACCACCTTGTCATAAATGTTAGACAGATTGGCAGAAAAATACCCAATAAGAGAGAAGTTTAGTTAATGCAGTGGATTAGCGATTGCTTCTCTTTTTTTTCCCCTTCCCCTCCCTTTTTAAATCTGAATATTTAACACCAAGAGAGAAACCCATCCTGTTTTTCGGCTGGAATAACAGCAGTTTCTGTTTCTAACCTGGGAAGAATGTGATGGGGATTGAAAAGCACCCCTGTCCTATTGTTAGACTCCCCCAGCACTGATCCTTGCTTTTAACATCATAATGAAGGATGCTCTTTAGTGGATTATCTTGAGAAGGGATTAACTCCTTCAAGACTTCTTAGGAGGCAAGGTGTTTTGAGCCCTAAATACACACCAATTGCCTGCTTAACTTTTCATCTTATTTTGAAAACTGCCCAGCTGGAATTCAAATTCTTTTCCATAGAGCTGAATTTTCTTAGTAGCAAAGTTTGAGTCAGGGGCAGCAGATGCTAAAAATAAATACTGTTCATTTAATCGTGTGCAGCCAAATGTTTCAGATACTTTGTGAGACAGGCATGGCAGGATAAGACTCAATCAAAACTTTGCTGCAAATTCAGCAAAGCTTTAAATTCTCTCTCTGTCGCTCAGGCACATGAAATAAGTCTCCATGGCCTAACCTCTCTTATAAAGGCTTTCTTTTTAGCATGACAGGGAGACAAATATAGTCAGACAGATAAAGTACATTCCATGACATTCATATAGATTTCTTCTTTAATATGTATTAATATATCACTTCTCTGAAGAATTAATAGGGCTGCACATGGATGTGCCTTGTGATATTTATGCTGTAGGCAGACATGCATGTACACCCACACAGCTGCACACACATAGATACGTACACCCATATGGATACGTGCACCCATACATCACTCGCAACCCTATTAATACATTCACAGATATATATGGGATTTAGCTGCTCTACCTTGGCTTTCAACAACATCATTATCAGCATTGTTTTATGACACATTTGCTGTAGCATACAAAATGCCTAGTGCAAAAAAAGCTCTGAAAAGAGGACTAATTGCTCTATAATTTATAATCAAGTGACTTCTTCAACCTATGCTTCTTTATCTTAATAACCATTCATTTGTGTCTGCCTAATTTATTGGAAGTGAAATCTTGTATTTGTTCCACGTTCGTCTTATCCCTCAGCTAACCTTGTCTGCGTTATTAACCTACGCTATTGTTTCATATTCCGTTTGGCAAGGAAGAAGGGAGATTCCCCCAAAGTTTTTCGTCCTTTCTTGTTACTTTTCATTTTACTAAGTACTTGTGTTCAGCAAGGCCTGAAGTAGAAAAACACTTCTTTCTGTTGACGAGGGGGGTTTTTTGTTTGTTTCTGCAGGACTGGCTGAGAGGGCGGGGATGTGAAGTAGACTTTTCACATTAAAAACAGAAGAAACTTCTACTTGGTCCTTTTTTTCTCCTTTAAAGGAGGGAAATTCTCAACTTTCCTGTTTTGCTCCCCCTGGTTTTTGTCCTTCCCTTTTGACACTTTCTGCAGCTACAAAGTAGATAATTTGCAACTTCATAAACAAGTTTTTTTCAATTGGCTTACCCAGGCTGGTGCATGAAAAAGAGTTTGCTAAAAATGACCAAACAGATGATTCTATGAGGGGAAAGTGAGTTTTCTCCAATTTTAACAAATGGAGAAGACCCAGGTGCACTCTTATTGTGAGCTAAATGAAATACCCTCTTATTCATTTTTGTAATAATAACTGTATTCCAGACTATGGTTTAATTGTAAATAATCCCCCACATTCTTTCAGTGTAAACTCTTTAAGGAGTCATGAATTTTATTTATACTCTCTCACTCTTTGAGAGTCTTTTGTTTATTTGCTGTTTAGTTCTTTGTGAAATAACACTCCCAGAAGAAAATCCCCCTCTCTGCTTAAGGAATTAGCCCAGAGACAAAAGCAGGGAATTCTTTAAGCCTTGTTTTGTGCTAAGAGAAATGTTTGACATTTCTGTGGAGAGGTGTTTAGTTTGGATTCATTAGGTCTTAGGGACTCTTTTCTCTTTTTTGGCCTTTCAGTTTCTGTCACTGTTTTTTTTTCTGTGTTTGGTAGACTGAAGAGAATTTACCAATGTGTAATTAGGTTTCCTACATTTGAATAGCAAAATCCAGTTGTGTTTTAAATAGGCAAGCTAAGCATTCCCCTCAACCAGCAGGCCCAAACCTGAAACCTGCTTTGTGAGCGGACGAAAGAACGGCTGAAGGAAGAAAAAGGCTTCCCCAAGGTTACTTAATGCTTGAAACAAACACCAGTAAGGCTCCACTAGTGCAACTCCATCGGTTGTATAGCAAAGAGGGAAGCTGTGGTCTTGAAAAACAGTTTCCCTTAAAGCTGAGCCTTAGAATGGTAAAAACACATATGTGATGTGTGACAAGTTATTGCTTCCATCCTTGGGTTTATATGGCTGGAAGATTATCAGCATAAATTGATACTGTGTAATATTGTTTTGAATGGTATATAACAGCTTTATAAATAAGTTCCATCAAATCAGAATCATTAGCTCAGGCTGCTGTATTTAAACACTTCGTCACAAGCTACACAATAGATGGTCCAAGGGCAAAAATACGTGGCAAATACACCTAAAGCTGCACAGCGCAGAGCTTTTATTTCAGTTATAAAACACAGGTAAGGGTGTTAGGAGGAAAATGGGGCTGCAATTCTAAAACAAAAAGAGTAAATTGTGGGTTTGTAATTAGAGATGAAGAGGAAGCCGTCCGCTGAAACAGCTGTTTTGATCATTTTGAGCTGTTTGTGTCAGTACTAGCACTGGGCTGCTTTTCTTTTGAAAATGGCAGAAAGGAATGTGCTGGCAATTTCAGATATTTTTTTCTTCCCAGATTCTTATCGAAGTGAGAAAATCATCCAAACTGATCTTTCCTTCAACAGTTTCCATTTTCAAGCAGTCAGCGAATTTCCAGTGAATAAGGAATTTTCTTTTGAAAGAATTCCCAGTGGACTACAATTTGAAACCTTGTTCTTAGCCAAAGCTGGGTTTGTAGGTAAAAACAGCCTGACGTTGCCCATTGGGGCTGTGCAACACAGTGGAAAATCAGAAGGTTAAAGACCAAGCAGAGTACAACAAAAAAATCAGCTCTAGAGTACACACATGCCATCCCCTAGACATTAACATGGTGGTTTTACCAAATTTATCTTTCTACAGAAGCTTTACCTCATTTCTCAGTCCTCTTCTTTAAACGTAAATAGGCTGCTAAAGGACATTTTTAATAATGAGTTCCCTACTTATTTAACCATTTCATTCAACATTGCTCAGATTTATGGACTGTCAGAGCTTTCTTCCTTTTCTGTTTTCTCTCGGACTTCCCTTCTGGGTGAGGAATGTCACTGCTGAAAAACAATGTTATTTAGCTGGCTTTTGAGAGCTACAATACTTATGAACTCTAGATCATTTTTTATTTACTAACTGGCTGCTGCCAAATACAGCCAATTCATCTGGTGGAAAGACTTTGTGCAATAGCTAACAAATCTGGAAAATTCTTCATTGGTATATCTGGCAGTAACCACCTGTTGCGATGCCAAACATACAGTGTGAAACATATCTGGATGTTGACAGACTTCAGTTTCATTGCAGAGCATCACTGCTATAACATAAAAGTTTGCTTTTTTGCCTTTCAGATATGCTGAACACCTGCTCCTCTCATTGTTTTCCTCTTTATTATTGTTTTTTTTGTTTTTAATTCAAGTTGTAGTTGTGTTTTCTGATTAATAGAAGAGCTCTCTGGAGTCTTTCCACTACCTTCCGTGATTTTGATACTGGTCCCAGAGGTATAGGTGCATAGACTTTTTCAGCTATGTATCATTCGCACAGCCCTCTGCCTGTGTGTGCTGATATGCCATTTGAGACACTACAGTTTCCCCCATAACACAAGGACAGATGACCTAGAGCCCATGAATCCTCAACTTGAGGAACAAAAGATGTTGATGGAAATGGTTGAGAAGTAGCAACTGGTTACTATGAGGTTGGGTTTCACCATAAATGTCCTCTTTCCCACCCAAAACCTTCACCTTGGCAGAATTTGTGAGCCTTGGATATTTATTTAGGATTCTCATAAATTTCACAGCTATACAGCATCTGGCAGTCCCAGTCATGGCCAGTATTAGTGGTGTACAGTGATGCCCTGTGCGTGCACAGCAAATCTGAGACTCTGGGTGGACGCATCAGATTTACTGCATATGTTCACGTCTTCTGTCAGCAAGTGTGCACAGGAATCTATAAGCAAGTGCTTCTCAAGAGCCTAAGGCTGCTGTGAAAAGTCACTGACAAATATGTGAACTTAAGAAACTAGTGTTATAATATATACATTATAATATATTATAATGCCATTATGCAAATAGAAAATGTAACATCAGCTAAAGCAATGTCGTTATCTCTCTTAATTTTAAACAATATGAAAAAGGAGTGAGTTCAGGTCACATATGGATGGAGACAGAGGCCTGTTTCATTAGCCTCAATAAGTTTGGGATTAATTTTTTGTCTCCCCTTCTCCAATTATTTTTTTTTTATAAAAGACTTTAATTATCACTATTAGAAGGAAAAAAAGTAAGAAAATATATCTAAATATAAAAGAAATCATACTTTCATTATTTTTCCTATATTTCCGTATTCCAACATTTCCTGCAAGGCAATAGCCTGTTCATGACACCACTAGTAGAGAACTTCTAGAAAAGGTGCATAAAATCCTGGATAATTATGAAGTGAATTTCCTCCTTAACTCTATTAGTCAGTAGTTGGCTTCTGTCCTGAAGCATAATTGTTTATATCCCTAATGTATGGTTTCATCCTGTGTAATATAGCTGCGGATGGTCTCATTATCCATATAAGTGTTTAATAAATCCCTTTAATCCTGCTAAACTCATGCCTCAAAGATACTGTATTTTGTGGCAGTGAGTTCCACATGTTAATTAACTACTACATAAGAATGATCCTGTGTATAATTTTTGGAGAATTTTTTATTAGAAGTTTCACATAAATTCAGTTAAGCTCCAGTCATTGCTGTTTCTCCTATTTTTGTAATGACACCCTAGTCCATCAATCAACCAGTAAAAATCTAGTGTTTTCCAAACAGTTAATTTTAATTGGGTATTTTAAAGTATCTACAGAAAATGGATGTCTGCTCTGTCTTCAGCAGAGATATCATCAGAGACCAGAATTGCTCTTATCTTTTGAGCACAAAAACACAAATATGACCTGTGAGCCCAGTTATGGTGGGGTGTGACTTCTCAGACGCTTAGCAGATGGTGCCCCAGGAGAGCAGCATCCTGCCTTTTTCAGAGGCAGCATCTCTTAATTCCTTGGCAAATTTCACCTCCAATTTGGGATACAAATGGAGACTATCCTGGGTAGGGTGCTGGCCAGTCTTCTGCCTCACAAAGGTTATCTCTTCCATGATTCCATGGTCTTAAACCAGTACACCCTGTTCTGGCTGTGATCATTCACCTCCGAATTGCAATACAATGTTCTCCAGTCATCACACCTCTTACAGAAGATGACACATACAAAAGATAAAAAAAGAGATTTAGAGCCTATCAATATCATATTGGGCAGATTTGACACCACTGGACAAATCTGAAAAGTCTTTTGGACACTGATACAGTTTTGGGAAGTGAAGGAGTCAGGATGCTGGGATCCAGTGCAGAGCCCTGTTCTAGCACCCTCCACTTCTATTTTCCCTCATCTCAGGAACTACTATTTTATTTTCCAACACAAGCCTTACCCGTCCTATGAAATCAAATTATTTCAAAGCCTAAAGTCTAAAGGTAAGCTATGGAAATGGTGAAGGCTGTGACATCTAAGGCACCCAGATGTATTGGGAAGAATATAGACCAATTTCTAAAAGAGGATGGCAGCCACAAAAAAGAAAATTTTTTATATATATATGTGTGTGTATATATACATATATATATGTGCATGTGGTTTGGGTATTCATGCAAAGAAGTAAAAATACTTCAGAAGCTCCCCAAAATATACAGATTGCTCCTTTATTGTTATTGAAAGCAGTTTATTTATACCTTCCATTGCAGCACGGGCCATAGCTTTTTAATGGGAAAGAATTAAATCTAATGTTATATTTTCTAACAATTTAAAATGCTGTTCCTGCTTTTCTCCATATAGCAGCTCTTATTACTCAATAAAATTCTGGGGTGCTGTTTCTTCTGAGGTGGACAACATAGAAAGATCTAATATTCTATTTACAAGATGAACCAGAGAGGATCTCCAAGTAGTGTTAACAAAATCAAGCCTGCTTTTCCATAGTGGGAGGAGAAGTTTTCACTTCCAAAGGGGACTGTAAGCTTTCATTTGAGGATATTGTCTCCATTATCATTTGTTGGTTTTCTTTTCTTGCAAAATGGACTATTTTCTGAAGTTCACTGTCACTTTTGAAATGGAAATCATGATGAATTATGGCACATTTTCTTTGCTATGCTTTATCAAGCTCATTAGAGATGATGCATGTTCTGAAGTTAACGTAACAAAAGACAAAATGCAACGTAGGAGGCTTCTCTTTCATATCACTAATGTTTACATATGAAATGAAATCATCCTGTTCCACTTGTTGTACTTGATGACGACCTCTTACGGGCATATTGAACCCTCTCAGTGCAGCTGCAGTTTTCCTGTAATTAGAACACAAACCCATGCCACAAAATTTTAAGGGCATAAGTTATCTTAAAACTTTTGTTCCTCATTGTCACTATCTCATTCTAGATTCATTTTGACAAGGAATACATATGCCAAGAAGCTTTCCATACTTTTACAATGTTAAATGCAGAGAAATCTGAATTTCTTCTGCAAGAGAAGCTTTTAGAGAATGTATTTCCAGTGAAATAACCATGTAACAAAAGATGTTTTCTATGTTTCATAGTTGCTGATGAATCTTGCACAACAAGCCAAGACTTTCATCCAAAAACTAAACAGCTGTGGTGTAGTTTTCAGGCACTTAATATTTGCATAAACACATTTTTTCTTTTGCAATTTGAATCAATCTTTATATCAATAACAGAGCAAACCTCCAAACAATTGTTTGAAGGGAAGAATTCAGTGAAGCTTTTCAATATTGGAAGGAGATCTGCTTATATATTTTAGAGGAAATCAAATATCTGGAAAAGTTGGACACTATTTGAACTAGCTGGGAACATTTGCTAGTAGTGCTTCCTTACACGGGCCCTGATTCAGAAAAGCACTTAAGCACACGCTTAACTGTTATCATGTGTTAAAGTGCTTTTCTGGATAGGGATCGATTCTTAAACTGTAGGCAACAGGGCTAATCCAGCCCTTCTGAAGAGGCCAGCGGAATGACGCTCTTTGATTTCACTGGACCTTGTCTGACCACTCACTCACTATCAAATCAATAGCCCAGTGCTAAAATATGACCCTGGAAAAATGGAGGGGAAAAATAAAAAGGAGTGTGGAAAGGCAAGTGTGCTGTCAAAGGCAGAATGGCTGTTACTGCCATGGTAACTTTTAGTTTGAAAAGCAAGCCCCTTGTATTTTGACTAAAGCGCATTAACTGGTACAGTGCCCCATGACTATGTATTGTAATTGTCCACAGGCTGACAAACAGACATCTAATCCAGGAAAATCAGAAAGTAATTGCTAAAACATGCTGGAGTTTGTAAAGCAAGAACATGCATCTGGCAACATTAAGATGCTGCAGTTTTGAAAGCCATCTTCCAGCTTGTTCCTTCTGCATAGCCAGTAGATGGGCTTGAAAAGACTCTGCTACCTGTGGCCTTTGCTTGAAGCAGCTAGAAAGAGGGAGAGAGTGTGCTGCACTTTTCTACTAGTTTCGGTTAAATGCACTTTTTCCAAGTGCTGCTCAAAATTAAGTGAGACTATTATTCTATGCACTCACTGCTGTGGTTTTATTTGAATTGTACATTTGCCTTTGTAAACCCCTGGAAATAAAACCTCTCCAAGTTGATGAAAATGGGGGAAAAGATCTTGTTTACATTGGACTTGCTAAATGTGCAAAACCAGTGTGGCCATCTCAATAGTTAAATAATGGAAGGAAGTGTGTGACAAAGAAGCCAAGATTCTTTTTCATCTGCTCCCACCTTTACTGCAGAACCTCCATAAGCCTCCTTCAAATCCATTAACTTGCCTCAGTTATGTCTAGACTGTGGGGATAACGCTTTGCAGTGCAACCCACAGGCCTGACTCAACACCTAGCTGTGCTAGCCAGCCCTCCCCGTCTGAGCACTCTGGTCTCCTTCCTAAGGAAACCAAGATCCTCGGGGAGAAAAAGCCTGGCTTTTGCCCCAGCACAGATTTGGGATGTGGCCAGGGCATGCACCTGGACCCTGGAAGCTGGGAAATATCCACAAATCTCATAATTCAAATATACCCTTAGTTTCTCTACCTGTAAAATGGGCACCAGAGCTCTCATCAGAAGTCAGCAGCTCTCATCACCTGTCAGAAGTATCAAGAGGTTTATTTAATTAATGTTTATAATAATGATTCAAAATGCCAGATGCTACAGTGCTGAGCTCTCTCTGTGCAGCTACATCAATAGCTAAAGAGGAGGGAAGACACTAAAGACATGCAAAGCATTCTTAGTTTCTTGCTGATGCAAATTACCACAGGTAATTAAGAAAAGCACTACAAAAGAAGGTAGAAGTGAAAGCTTAAACATGAAATAAAGACTTTTTTAGAATTTAAGTGAAAAATTAATCAACTAATGAAAAGAACTTAGCATATTATAAGTTAACCCATTCTTTCATCATTGAAACACATGGGCTCACCTCTAAATTACATTGAAAAATAACCAATAATATTACAATGGTTTCATTTCTTTATACTTATCATGCAGTATAATCATCATTTTGCTTCTTTGTGTGCACCTCTGAAGAATGAAAGTTGCTAAATCCTGATGTGGAGTATCAAGCTACCAAAACTCCACCTTATTCAGCACTGAAGCAGATCTCATCTGGGCTGGGAGGCGTCATCTGAAATGTACAAAGTCAGAAACTCTGCCAGGGTCAGGACGCAGCTTTTCTTGTTGATCACTGCACTGCATCATACAGACACATTCTACAGACCTAAAGGATCCCATGAGGACAGATAGATAATGTAGATAGTACCAAAAAAAAAGGACATTCTGGGTTGTTTGGTTTGGGTTTTTTGGGGTTTGGGGGAAAGAAAGAACTTTTTTGGTATCAGGTGGATGTTTTGTGCCGTGGTTTCACACCGCAGCATCAGTGGCCTCCAGTTTCAAGCCTTCAGTAGCTTCACCTTCAACACAGCATCAGGGTTTCCTCACAGAGATTGGTAAATCACCAGTTTTTCTCTGTATTTCTCCACTCAGGCATAGCTTCATGCAGACTTGTGATGTGTCCTAATTGTGCTGAGCAATATCACACCATAATGACTGGCAATAACCTTTGGTTTATGTTCAGGTTGTTAATCCCTTTATAAGGGCCATAGCAGCTGTCAGATGAGGTCAGGCATGAGTTCTGGTTTTCCAATATTGCATTTAAAGAAAGGGGTTTTAAAACTCTTAAGCAATTCTCTTTTAGCAAATAGAAGAGTCCAGATATTTCCTCACTATCACTACATCACAGACCTAGAGACATAATAAAGGAATGAATATGATTTCAGATTGTAATTTTGCACTTGTATAATCAAATAAGGAAGTGTACAATACAAATCTATATTACCCACTATAGGAATAAGGACAGGATGGGCTTTAAGGAGTTGTTTGTCCTAAGCACTGCTTTGAGGCAGAAGCAGATCTAAACCATCCCTTAAAAAGTTTGTTCTACCCATTCTTACAAACCTTTAATACCCAAGGAGGCTGTGGATACTGCTAATGTGCTCCAGCTCAGCCAGAAAGCTTTCTAACTGGAATCCTCCTCTTGCAAATTAAAGCCATCCCTAATTTCTTGTCCAGTTCTTAGAGGACATGAATAATTGATCCCCTTCCTCTTTATAACAACCGTTTAAATATTTGAAGTCTGTTATCATGTACCTCCTCAGTCTTCTCTTTCCGAGACTAAACAAACCAAGTTCTTTCAACCTTTCCTCATAGGTCACTTTTTCTAAACCTCTCATCCTTTTGGTTGCTGTCCTCTGGACTCTCTCTGATTTGTCTGTCTTGAAGTGAGGTGCCTAACACTGGACTTAGAACTGCAGCCAAACTCTCACCAGAGGAGTGGGAATACATGCCATACTCCCATTTCATCTTGGGATGCAGTAGCATCGTACTGTTGACTTACGTTCAGTCTGTGGTCCAGCTCTAATCCCTCACTTCACTTCTGCAGAACACTAGTAGTAGCTTCGATTTTTTTCCCCCTTTTTATTGTAGTACTTTCAAGTTGTCTTTATTGAATTGCAGGTCACTTCTCCTATTTAATAGAATCATTTTGAATTCTAATCCTGTTCCAAAAGTGCTCACACCCTGGCAGCTCGATGCCATCTGCAAACTTGATAAGGGCATGCTCTATTGCACAGTCCTAGAGGTTAGTGAATATTGAACAAACCAGGCTTAGGATAAACCCTTGTAAGATCCTTACTGACATGACCACCCAGTTTGATAGCAAAGAATTGGCATGTACTCTGAGTCAGGTTTTCCAGCTAAAAAGTGGTTATGTTTTTCAGCAATCGGCGCTGGGGAGGGTACAAAATATTCAGAAGCAGCAAAGAGTAAAAGAAAAGAATTTGGAGCAAGGATGCTATAAGATCTTAAAAATAGTAAATTATCTCGCATCTAAATGACTGTAATATGTCTTTCTTATTGTGTCTACTGCTGCGCAAGCAAAGCTTAATGTGATGTTTAGATTACTTTAATAGCTTTTGTTAATAAGGCAGTTTTCCCTGCATTTTTTTATTTCATTTTAGAACGAACGCAGTCCAACCAGTGCAAAGGGGATAAAATCATCTCGTGGTTGTATTTCTTACATCTTTTATATAACTTAGATATCTTTTCACTAGTAAATTGTGGAACATTTGTGCATGGAGCTTTAGACGGAACCTTAGAGAATGAAGTGCTTTGGCCTGACCTGGGTTAAAGGTAGATACTTCCCAAAATGCAGACTCCGGTTTAGCCTGGACTGGATGGCCCACTACAGGAAGAGCTTATTCTAGCCAGTGTTTTACAGCTTCTTGTCTCATTTTTGGGGGTTTTGCTGTATGTTTAATGTTCCAGGCACTAGTTGCTTCAGTCTGCAGGAGAAACAGTCTCTAGCTGCTTGTTTGGGTTTCAAGAGTGAAACCTTATGAAATGAGATGGTGAGCATCGCTTAAAGATGCTTACAGGCTTTCAGTTATGTGAAATAAAGGGTGTCTTTCTCCTTCTTGAATATTCTATTGACTTGGCCCTTTTCTTCTTGTCAGTAGTGTACTTAAGAGAAGAGCTGATTTTCTAGCCTGACCACAGGTCTCAGAAGTCAATTTGTTTCAGTAGCTTTGATTACTTCCAGCAACGTACCTCATAGAAATCCATGGCATCCAATGAATTTCAGTAAAACACATCTTGAACTACATTTGTAGCATGCAGTGATTTGACTCTAGTATTAAAGCACCAGAGACCGTCTAAGAAGCATTTCCAAACAAGCAAAAGCATACACTTAAAACGACAATAAACATAACCTGAGATAGGCATCCAGTAAATGTAACATCTACTGATGTTCTGCTGACATGAAGACTCTGAACTGCCTTAGGAGACTAAAGTTCAGGTTTCTATGTCTAGTCTGGAAGACAATGAAAGTCCCTCTGCTAAAGCTCCCAGTAGGAGGCATATTTCCCTGGCTTTTCAGTTAACTTCTTGCCCTTGGTTCCCCTGCCTGCAAAGGGAGCCTGAAGGTGCTCATCCAGTTGTGCAGTATGCTTTTGTGGCTGAGGGTGAAAAATGGGAAGTGTTAGATAGTAGACAGCACATAATGGTTTAAATCAGTATAAAATGCAAGCTAGAAAAGCCACCATCCAGTAGTGGCAAATAAGATGGAGCTTAACTTCTTCCATCACACAGTTATATGGGGTCATCTGACCCCACAGGAAATAATAGGTAGATGATCATTCCCAGCCAAAGGTGCATTAATAGCTATTTTACATTAAATTAGTTTTAGCTCAGAAAAGTTAAGAAACCATAATTTTGTCTGGAGAAGAAAGGAAAACAGCGAACGTTGTAAAGATAGCTTGCCATGGCCTTAATGTCACCTTAGGTAAGCAAATGATTTTTGCTTTATTTTCTCTCTACTAGAGCAAAAAAACCTCAGACTTTCTAAACTACCATGGAGCATACATATGAGGACTAATCGGTTAATATCTTGAAAATGTAAGTAACACTATGATGAGTGATTGTGAGGAACATGAAACTGTTACCAAACAAACGTGTTATATCTATGAAGAAAAAGTGGCTGAAACAGTGAAATTCCAGAGACATTTTCTGGGCTCCTTCTGCTTTGAGTAACACGAACACCATCTTCCTAATCCTCCGCTCCTGCTCTGACATTCCAGCCTCATGCATAGCCATTGGCAAACTTGGAACGTGTATCCGGTGCATTTTTTTTTGGTTGAAATGCTACATCTGGCTTAGCTGGCAAGTGTTACTATGCCTCTAGAAAGTAAGCCAAAGTGGGAAAAAAAAGGGAATCTTAACTACATGCAGGAAAGGATTACTGAAATATACCGTCCTCTTTGTTTCCTGGAAAACTGAAACTGCATTTATGGCTTTTGACCTTTGGAAAGATGGCCCCAGAAGAAAACTAACTACCTAAGAGTTAATGTACGCAATGTACTGTAAGTATTTCATTAATTTGCTTATTAAAAACATGAAAAGCTTTTGCCTCTTTGACACCCAAACAAAAGGCAAGTAATTGGGAGACTTTTGACCTGAGTTTATCAGATGACTGGTGTAATGCTGTCAAACCTTCCCAACTGCGTGCAAGTAGGGTCACATTTTCGAGGTGTTTATGACATTCTAAGGTTCGTAACACCTATCTTTGTCAACACGAGAATGATGCAGGTCAACCGGACAGGTTAATGAGGCCAAGCACACATGGAAAAACATAGAAAAGAGATGAATACCTAAATTAAAAATCACGATAAAAATAATCTGTAAAGCAAACATGTTCTACCAAAAGACAGAAATATCACAAGTTGTTTATACTTGATCATAAGCTTTGGTGCCCAGGTGGTCTTGGGAGCTGACTATTTTCAACTGCAAAGCAATATTAGAGAGCATTGAAAACCTGTGGACAAAAGAGTTGTGAAAAACTTCTTATAGTTCCTGCAATTTCCTTTCACGCTTTTAGAGAGCAGGAATTATATCATTTTCTTAAGTATCTCCATAAAGAGCAACTTCAATGAAGATGAAAAACACAATTCATGAATTGCCCAACAGCTTCACAGTGCAGTATGATCTTTGGGGGGAGGGGGACAAAAATGAGGTTGATCTTAAATTTTACAACAACAAAAAAAATAGGCGCAAGCTCAGACCATTTAAAATTCATTTAAGAATATTTTCACCAGATCCAAGCTACAGAGAAATGAAAAACAAGTAACATAACACAGAAAGCATTTGTAAAATCTGAAATACTGTCAAGATGTCATAGGCTACATCCACTTTCTTAAGGCAGCTGTGGCCACAGGAGCAGATCGATAGGTTGGAGTAGTCAGTGCTAAGGCTTCTTTATCTGCACTACAAGGGAGGTAGAGAAACAGGATTGTTTTAAACTTGATTTAGCCTGAATCTCAGAACTAAACTACCTCAGAGTGTGATTCCAAGCTTTCTGGAGGTCTAGTCATTGGTTTGGCCTCTTATTCCTGTAATAGGAGTTGGAGAACATTTGACACATGCCTGGATCAAAGCTTCCAGTTTAGTTTTCTCCAAACAGCTTATGTACTACAAAAACCACTCTGCAAACTGAACCACTGCACAGTAAGTGGGACAGTCTGGGGGATTTGCTTCAAAGCTGCATCACTGCTCTGAATCACAGCACTGATGTGGATGCAGTCATAAAAGCCTCCCAAAAGGCAATTTAAAAACAAGCATCCCAGAGGAGACATTACTGGCACTTCCTGATTCAGTGATAAGCCTGTTTTTCAAGATGGAGAATTTTTCTCTAATAGCTTGATCTTCTGAACACATACATTCTAAAACAATGGACAATGTGTCATTAGGATCCAGGCTAAGTAAAGGATCTACACTCATTCGACTTTTCATTCCAAATTTTATTCCACTATTTTTTTTAATTCCTGGTAAGCATCAGATAAAATGCACAGAGAATATTCAATATTCTTTGTGCAAACATTTTAGGGATTTTACATATATTAAACACACATGTATGTACTACACACACAGACTATACTGGACAGCTAGGAAGTATACAGCAGTATGACATGCCAACATTTTCTCTGCCAGGAAAATGTAATGGACTAGGTGTATGCAGGGAGTTTTCCCGCTCTACTATATTAACCCTTCTAAACATTCATGGAAGGACCCCTGAATTTAAACTACAAAACACAGCAATATTTTGTTCAATCCAAATGCGTAAAGCACTCTGAGTGAGGACTGAGACTTTTCAGAGAGCCTGGGTGACGTGTCTAGGACAGAAGAAAAGTAATGTGAAAAACAAGATCTCATGGTAAAACCAAGACATACACTTTGTTATCTCTTTTTTTTTCCCTCAGGAAAAAAAGTAGTGCTTTATGACAACTGAAAATTCAGGGAGATTGTTTTAGTCCCAGGTTCAGTGGTGGTTGCTTGCTTTTGCTTTTTCTTTTTTCCCTCAAGATAAAGGCATTATTATGATGCTATTATTACAATGATTGTCTTAAAAGCTTTCTTATTCCCACCTAGCACTTTTACAAATTCCTTTCCTCTATCTCCACCCACCCTGTCGTGGTCCTGTCGTCGTACCCCGCCCCCAGCATTAGGGCTTCTTGGTATTTTTAGCATTACTTCAATTATTGGTAAGAAAAGCACAATGTCATTACATTCAAGTTTTCCCTGACAGAAGTTGCGGAGATTTGGAGCTACAAACAGTGCTTAGGTGAAGAGATGCAAAAAATAAAAGCAGTCTAGCTTAAAAAACAGTAATAACAACTTCTAGCTGTTATTACTACTATAATCAACAACTACTCTGATTATATATGCATGAACTATTTTTCACCATCTCTTTGATGATGAAGGTGTCTGTGTGGTATCTTCTGAGATGACAATAGATCCACAGAAAGGTAAACTTAGCTTTGAGTTTAGGATTAGCACACTCTCCACTACCTAAATTTAGACAGATATCCATAGGAGACTGGAAAAAGGACCCAAAAAAGTAGGAAGACTCCTCCTCCACTTCAGCTTCTCCGACAGGTCCCAAAAGCCAACTGATGGCATAAAAGATTCAAGCTGGTTTTAGAAGAGCTAAAAGCAAGACTTAATTTTGTCACCCTTTACCTCCTGGCTCTACTATCTCCTGCCATAATATTCATTACAATCATCTCTACACATGCATTTTATTAGCAACTACCAGCACCTCAGTGGTATCTTTGGGATCACAGCTAATGACTAAGGCGGATGGGTACACCTTCACATGCCAAACAAACTGGTACCAGTATACTACACTGTATTTTAAAAACATATACATGTTTTCTATTCAAGAAGTAGGGTCAAGCAGTTATCTGTATTCATAAACCTAAGTATTCATACCTATATTTCTTGATTTCTGTCTTGATTACTGATATGTTTCTGTTTGACCCATCTTTTTTTTAATTTCTCTTTTGCAAAAAGGAAGCTCAAAGAGGTGGGGTTTAGTTACTTGCTTCCATGGATTTTGCATATACATATTGGGCATTTTCAGAGCGAAGCCTGAACGATATCAAACAAAGCTGACCGTCACAAAGTGACGTTAATATGGACCAGTGGAAAGGTATGGAAATTCACTGAGTTAATGGTGAAAGAGACCATACGTCCACTGACACCTTGACTTGATGGAATGCCTCTCCATTAATGCTTCCTTAATGCATCCCGTTGTGCCTAGGTGTGGGATGACGTATGGTCTGCCTCCGTCCTTTCATGAGCTTTCATCCCTTTCATTTACAAGCCGTGTGTTCTTATAATGAAGATTTTTCTGTTCAACAGAATATTAAAAGAGTGCAATTAGGGGTAATTGTTCAAAAACCTTTGTTAGATGCACATGCACGTCTATGGGTAATATTTGGATTTTGGCAACTATAGGAATGGTTTTGCCAAGACTCTCTATAAATCAAAATATAACCCTTCTTTCTTCCCTTTTCTTAACACTAAGGTTCAAAGCGTTTGCAAAGATGGTTACAACTCTACAATCTCTTTTAAGCACCCTACTCTCTGATATGTTCTGATAACAGCAGTTTCACATTTCTTTATCAGGACAAAAGAATTTCTAACAGTATTAATTTTATTATTACAACAACCCATAGTCAGTTCCACATTCATAACAGTAGGGCCTAAATAGACAAGCAGAATAGAGGAAGACACGGGTCCCTGCCTCAAAATGTTTATGATCTAATTTAAGACAAGACACAACAAGTGAGTATAACAAATGTTCAACACAGATTCGAAATGTAAACATACAGTAGATAGGAAAATGGCCATAAATTCCTGTATCAAAGATAACACCTCTCAAAGTCTCTCACACGGCTGCTATAACATGAAACATGTCAAGCGAAACACACAGAGGAAGGAAGGGAATGTACATGTTGGTGTTGCTGCTGAAAATTCAAGTGAAAACTAATACAAACTAAAAGCCTTTTTTGTGTTATTTAGGAAAGACATTCGGGCCTAAGAAAACAAAATATACAAATGACCATTTGTGATTCAGAGTTGAGATTTTTCTAGTGTGGACGCTCATGTAGAAACACTTTGTAGCTGATACTGAATAAATAGGAAAATGTGTATGTTTGCGGCTGTTCTTTAGTTTTATGTTATCTAACATAGGAAAGACATCTGGAATGTTGGTTTTATTGTTCGTTTATTGCTTTATTGTTTTGTTTAAAAAGGTAATATTGTCTCCTTTGGATCTGGTAGTGACTATAAGCATAACAAACTGTGATCTTTGTGATTAGAGCAGTGGAGCTGGATATATGTGGCATCCAGGGAGGGATGCTCCTGAACTTGTCCATGTTCAGAGCTAGTTTGGGGCCATGCTCCAAGCAGATCCATGGGCGATGCCAAAAGCAAGCACCTAAACTCTCTCTAGCAACCCTAATACCTTGATTTAGCACCCACATATGTTCAGATGGTCAGTACACAACCAAGTAAGTCCCTGTTCCACCCAGAAGCTCTGAAAGCGAGCATGACACACCTTATACATGTTTCTAGCTATACTACAAGTCGTTTGCTGCAATGAAACTCAAAGGTCATATCCTAAATTGGCCTCAGTAAACAAGTTCAGGGAACGTCACTGTCGGAACAGCACTTTGCTCTGGCGGAGTATTTGGGCTGTATGCTTCTGTGTGAGTCACCTTTGAAGGTCTTGGAATAGCTGCTTGTTCTGTGATCACCCTTCCCTCTCCCCCTTCCCCTTGTCTGGCAGACAATCATAAGCCTCAAAATCAATAATTAGAGAGTCAGCTTTACCAACAGGTAATATTCAGGACACAGGTTCAAAATGTAAACATAATATAGGAAACAAAGCAGCTGTAAATTTATCTCCTGAAGATAACGCCTCTCAAAGTCCCTTTTGCAGACTTAACAAAATAAAACACACTGAACACCAAAGGGATTGCATAGAAGCCTAAACAGTGTGTTGGAAACATCCAGGCTGCCTAGGCTTAGCTCTGACGACCAGCAGGCATTCCTTGGATCTTCCCACTCCCAAATTATCTAGAGTGAGCCCCACATTGCTTCCAGCAAGAGCTCACTTAGCTGAGCCCTGAGATTCATGGTCTTTGTTGGGCTGGATATTGAGATTACAGATTCTGTAGCAGTTTTACTGCAGGGATTATTTCTGCTCTTGGGTTGGACTAAATTTCCCCTCTGCTGTTACCAGGCGCTCTGCTGTGAGGCAATTTTTGCTCAGCTTCCTTCACCTGCCTGCTAGCAGCCTTCACCACACAGTGTTTCACATACAAATAGAAAACCCCACTGTGCAAAATACTCTATTCATCCAGACACTTGCATGCTATTTGTTATTGATAAATATCAATATTATCATCATTAGGAGAGCAGGAAAATTACCATTATTATCTATTTAACTGGCTGCTTGTACAAAAGGAGTTGGTTTGTTGGTTTGGGGTTGTTTTTTTTTTTTATTTTTGAACTCTATTATGAAAAGACTGTGAAGGAAATAAGAAATAAAAAGCACTACACCATACGAAAAACTACATTCAGTGTCTACAAACAAATTAAAATCAGATATTGAAAGAAGTAGCTTCCACAAGAGAGGATTAATGAGCACACACACTGGCCCGAGTTCTGCCCTTAGGTGAAGTCAATGAAAAAAAGCAAGTGCATATTTTTGGCCCATTATGTCTTTTCTTACAATGTTTTCTTAATATAAACCCAAATCCAGGGACCAGATCAACTCCAAAATCTTTCAAGTTTTCTCTTGAGCAATATGAAATCTTATGGAAAATGATTTCTAATATCACAGAAAACAGAACACGTTCAGTACCACTGGGAACACACTTATTTCACACAAATGAAAGAAAATAATCCCACTCATTCTAATTGGAGAATATTTTTCTGGGGCAGTGATTTTGTCAGTTGTAAAAATGATTAATGCCGTAATTAAGCAGGATACTTAAGCACATGTTCAGTCAATTCCTATTCAGCACAGCATTTAAGTACTTAACTTTACGCACATGCTCAGGAATTTTAGCATGTGCTTATGGGCCAGCTATGGAAGTGTATTGCATCAAATGACAATGACACAGAACAGTACCGAGCAAGTTTCCAGCCATTGCCCAGCAGTCATGGGTGTGATACACTGACTGCAGCCGTGTTTTGGCATCTCCCTTCCTCTTGCCATGGGACGCTTTACGTGCCCTATTAAATAAGGTCTGACTATAAAATGGAGCCTAAGGCAATACTTTTTGTTATAGACCTAATACATAGCATTTTCAACACCAGTGACCACAAAGACCCCAGTCCCTTTGCTAAGCGAGTATTTTCACACCAACCTGCATTCTGCTTAAAAGCATCAATGTGGAGACAGAGGCAAGTTTGCCACCCTGCATCTCTCAGTCTCCCTCCTCTTGAGCGCACCCAGCAGCTCACCTCCTCTTTGCATGATCCTGTTTCCTTTCCACACCAATTGCTGAGCCAGAGGCAGCTTTGGTTTGAGCCTTGCAGCAGGCAGAGCCCCAGCAGGCAGGATGCATGTGGTTGGGAGAGGCTGGGGGAGGAGAACGGATAGGACATGCTGCAAGCACAGGCACGAGGAAACACATTTCCCTCTCTTGCTAGGGGACATGTGCAGACACATGCCTGTGGCTGCAATGACAATGTGATGTAAAACAACAGGATTTGTGCATCCCCTATGGAAAGATGCTGTTTGAGGAGAGCATGGCAAGTAGTGAGAGCAGTGGACGGGTTGCTGTCACTGGTGAGGAAAATCCCCACTGGTGGTGATGAAGAGTGGGGACAGAAAGACATTGCTGGAGGATGAGCAAGCACATAATTAGACAAACAAAAAACTCTGGACCATCCAGAAAGAGCCGGAGCAGGGACAAATCTACTGTTTGCCAGGCTGCTTGATAGCAGTTACCATTTTGATGTCCAGATGATCATAACATTCCCACATCTAACCAGATGGATCCAAATGTTTCACTCTATTTTTTTTCCCATGGGGTTCAAAAAAACAAGTGTCCTTAGTGCAAAAAAAGTAAGTCTTCAACCAGAAAATCAGCCCATACAGAGCGAGTAGCAGCAAACTATGTAAAGAGAAGTTTTTTTAGAGATAAGCAGTTTTTACAAAAGCACAAAAGAAAAATGCATACATGTTACCACTGACCACTGCAAAAACTTTAGCATGGGAAGTCTGGAAACAGACTGATGTTTTGTTACAGGGTGGGGGTATTTTTCCCCCTGTTGTTCAGACATCTGTTGAAACCAGAGCTGGATAAATACTTTCAATTAAAGTTATACAGCCTAAGCATTTCACCACATCTTTACAAACTTTTGAGGAGCAATAATTCCAAACAGTACCCAGTTTCCCCTTAAACTGTGCATATCCACATGTATATGATTGGAAGCCATCTAATTTCTTTGAACATGTGTGAAAACAGGTCACCGATCATGTCTCTAAGCCTTATTGCAAAACCTCTAAGCAGACAAATACATCAGGTTATCCATCAGTACTTTGCTAGAAGCTCTGTTGGCAAATATCTTACAGTTGAAGCCACAACCCTTCAGTGAAGACACAACTAATCTTCTCTGATGGACTTATTCCAGAGTGATCAACAGGTCCTAAAATAAAAAGCTTTTGATTAAGAGCACAAATCAGCTTTAGCTTTTTAACAAAAGCAAGAAAAATAGCATCTGTAAGTAACGCAGAGAAAATGCAGCATGAAATCTAACACAGGAGACTTTTGGCATGAGAAGCTGAGCTACGTATTCAGGATGGGTGGCCCAACTACAGATGCACATAGAAATATTTGTCTTTGACATGCCTGATGGAACACCAGGAATGAATAATTTCCCAGTACCTGAGAGGAAAAAAAAGGATGTAAACTGCCTGGTTTTAAGGGAGCAGCTACAGATTAATAAAGATAAGTGTGTTATTGTGATAGAAACTTTATGAAGTGCCAAAATTCTATCCTATAGATGGTGTCTAACCTAAAACACTGAGCAGTTCAGTTTGTCTCCTCCTTCGCCCAGCACTGAACATAAAGATTTTATTACAAAGGGGACAAAAGGGGCATAGCCATATCTTTAGGAGTTCTTGTCAAACTTTGCAAAAAACTTCAGGAAATATTTTTGCTCTCATTTTCAAAGAGAACCTTTCAATATGTTACTTGGAGACCTTAAATCATCCAGAAATATGTCTAAAACTCCTTCAGGATGATAATCATATAAATCAGAAAACATTTTAAGTATATAAAATTAGTAAAATGTAATTTGGCCCAAAACTCTGAAGTATTTATTGAAGTCAATCACTGAACAGAAAAAAAGTAGTTTTGAGCAGATTTATTGAACAGAGTAAGAATGAATGAAACGGGGGAACAGTACAAAGTATCTCAGAAGGGATGAGATGGTCACTACTGAGGGAAGCAACAAAGTGCAAAGATCAAGGATCCAAGAGGAAAAGGTATGGCAGAGTAGATGAGACAGATGGGAGGAAGGTCTGTGGGACAAGAGTGGAGGAGACAGAGTATGGTTTCCTAGAGGCAATAGGGAAGAAGCACAACAGAACTTCTTTGTTTCAATTCTATTTTAAAACCACCATCATGTCTGGGTCACAAGTTAGCACACCCTTACAACTCAAACTGGCTCTACAAGTTTTTCACTCCTTTAGACTATGTTACTGTGCGTTACTTTAAAACCAGTTTTTCCTGTGGTCAACAAAAAGTCAGTGAAAAAGAACAATACAGCTACAATCGCATTTTTGGTCTGCAGTTGACAACATTGCTTGAATACATTTGCACAAAATCATTTCTTGTATACTTCTCTGCTCACACATGTATTCAAGTTAATGGTGATAAACTGCATCATTAACAGACCTACTAGCAATAGTCCAGTTCTTCATGATTATTATTATTTTATCATCCTTCCTAATGTAAATTTGGCATTAATTTGGTTTCTTTTGGAAATCATCAGGGCAATTTCAAGTATATCCAAAACCTCCTTTAAGCAGAGATACCTTCCTCAAGTCACATAGGCAAAAGGATTGCTAAAATGAGATTTTTGCAGAAGAGCAGTTCATGTCAGAGATTCATAACACTGAATTAATTTTCATAATGTTGATTGTACTTATAATTAACTAGTTTCATAAGAAGTCCAATAAGTCTTCTTGCCCGCTTCCACCCTGCAAGTTGACCCAGGTGAACCAACTTGAGGAGTTTGCACAGACTGTTTGCAGAGGTGTTTGTTTTATGGACTGATTAATATAGACAGGAACTTTCCAGAGCCCACAGAACCACATAAGTCTATGCTAAGTTCCATTAAAACTTAGGAAACTTTCCTTCTCCCCTTATACTGGTTATCCCTGTGTGTCCATCACTCATTTCTTTCTTTCCCAGGCCCAGAAATGCCTTCCACTCCTCTCACCCTGCACTTCATGGCTGTATGCCAAAATTACAAGGCTTCATACAACACTTCTATTTTTAGCACTTAGCTGCTAGTTCTCATTGCGTTTTCTGAGGAAGATATCATCTTTTTCTGGAGTTTTGATATGGGTTTGTTATTATTTCCAAACTGATGAACGTGGCTAGGATTGGTAGAATCACCTGCAAATAACATGGGCTGTAATTTTTGGCATTTGTTGTAACTGAGCAGTTATTTACTGATATTTTTTCCATTATGAGCTCGCTGCGAGTGCACCTGCAACATTAGCAGATATATGGTTTGCTTGCTGTGCCAGTTACAGGAGGTAGCAGTTAAACAGTGAAACACAGCGGGTTTAGCTTGTTTGTACTTATTTCCCCACTTATTTCCCACCGGTCCCAACTGGTTTAGCAGCCCTCTCACATTTAATATTCTTACAATGAATTCCATTCCAATCAAGTGATCCTTAGAAAGCCACTGTCAAGGATCATTATCCCCGTTCTCCATATTTATATATGGATGAAGAACTAAATAGAAAGCTTAAGTTCTTCGCCTGAAATGCCAGCACAATTTAAGGCCCCTTTGAACTAGCAGGCTGGCAGTAGCAGACTGTATCTTGGCCCAAAGGGGGGTTTAAGGAAACAAGGAGCCATCTGAGGGTCCCACCACAGCAGTGTGCCTCCAGCATCATCAGATCCTGCTCGTCAGTGGTGGGAGCAGAGAAGGTGCTCTTCTCTTCTTCATACTTCTTTGATGGAAGTGTAGGTCTGTTTGCAGTCAGCCCAATGTGAAAACATGAAACTGAGGCAGGAACCCAATCCTGTCCCCTAAGTTAGGATCAGGACACAGAACCCTGTAAGATTCTTCCCTTTAAGAGAATTGTTTTGCTCAATAACATTTGAATTTCTCCTTTCCCAACTCCAAGGGCTGAAAAGTCCTATTAGCTGCTCTGACAGCTTTTCCTCCTTTCTATACACGAAAACTCAGAAACCCCCTCACCTCCCTGCCCTCTCAGCTGCCACTGTCCAAAACAATCTCCTGAAGGATAAATTCTTCAAGAATAATAGACTTTAAAAAGGCCATGAAGATAAAACTTTGTAAAGAACGAAGGAAAACCAACAATGGAAAACTGCCCTATCTAGGTTAAATACATATTTTGGTATACATACTATTTACGCAATAGAGCCTAATGGCTTCTTCAAAAGCCATTAAGGTGTATTAAGTAAATACATAATTTGGTACATGAGCTAATTTTGAAAACACATCATTCTGTTTACAATACATTCTTTCAGGTCTGAAATCTACTCTTCTGAAGTGCCTGAAGAGTGACTCACAAATGGATCCTTAATCCACAGCAAGGAAATCACCTCCTAAAACCAGACCGGCTGTCTTAAAGTTTACATAGATGGTTGGAAAGAAAAGAGAAAAGAATCCATATGAAATATTAACCAGCTCAGTGTACTGAGTCTATGGGATAAAACATACCACCAGTGATATTCTATCCACCTAATACGGAACATGCCATCTGAAATACCACTGCATGTGAGATCCACATGTGAGGGCATGCACTCAGATACAGCAGAAGAAGGGTTGCCTTTCACTGGGAAGTAAAATAAATGAAATGAAAAGTGATGTTTCAGGAAAGATCTATTTTGTACTGCATAGTATGTGAATTGATGTAATAAATGACAACAGTAATTCCTTTTTAGGGATTCCTCCAAGCTGAGACTGCAGATCTAAATACTCAGACTTTCCAAAAGTTCAGATTTAGATCTGAATTTTTCAGTTTAAGTCATCTGTAGTAAGAGTAAACATGCTACTTGTCTCTTGCATAGAAGACTGTGTACCTGTGCCGAGTTCTCCATGAACCTCCTAACTTTTCTTTGAAGATGAGACACAAATATCCTTTCTTCTCACAGTGTACATTTTGCAGCATGAATTATCATTTCATGACAAGTGTGCACACAAGTACAACTCGTCCCAATCCCCAGCTGTGTCTAATGATTTAAATATCAAACAAAAATAAGGATAATCCACATGCATTTCCAGGGAACGTTATGGACTTCCTTCCATTGATGGCAGCACACATGGCAGTAGGTTATATACGGAAGAATGAGTAACTAATCAATCTGTATTATGACAGGGGAGAAATACTTGGTTTTGAAAGTCATGATGCCAGCTAAGAGATAAAATTTTAACCTCCTGATGTGTCTGAGCACAAGTTTGGGAGCCAGGCAGTTCTGTGCTCCAAATCCAGTTATCCAGAAACATTTACCTGTCTTCTTACACATATAGCAACCTATTTATCCTAAAACTTATCACAGTAATGTCTGATATACAGAAGTACTATTTTTTCTGTTCTACAGGTGGGGAACTGAAATAGATGAAATAACTTGCATCAAGTCACATAGGAAGTTGTTAGAGGATCTGGGGACCAGATTACCTCCCTTTTGCCTCAATACTTTGATTATAGGGCATTTTTCAGAAAGAGCATACTGGTAACAAAACAGTGTATTAAACCGGATGTGATTAAACTTAACATAAATGATATGTACTAATAAAACAGATTTCTTTGTCTGAAAAACAGGAGAAATTTAAGACAAGGAATGGGGTGGGAGGCCTACCCAGGATTGAAGGAATAATATTCAATGTTAAGAAAATGAAGTCGTAAAATCTTTGTCAAGCATTGCTCAACTCTTCAAACCATATGGAGCATGACTGCTGGGCTTCGTATAATGCCCCAAATGTTTTTCATTTTCTATTCCACCGTTCACAGCAAAGGCACAGCGCTGTAATCCCGTCCTTCCGTTAACTACCAATTGTTTCTTTTGCCAACCTTTTTGCTTTAAAATATCATTTTTTTATGAAGGATAATGTTATATAGTGGAAAACAGTAAAAATTTTATGGATAGCCTTGGTGCTGAGAAAATGCATTCTTTCAACAGTTTTATTATATATATATTTTTTTGTCCATTACACATTTACAGGGTTTTCTCCATTGTATATATGTGTGTTTTATAGTTCATTCTAGACAAAAGGCATTATGTTAACAGTCCTATCATTTAGAACTTTAATTCACTATTATGTTTTTACCTTTTTGTGGAAAGAATGGTATTATTTTTTTTCTTCTTGGTAGTGCTCACTGTTGTTAATAAGAATAATAGGTGATCCTAAAATGGGTTAGGTGTGAATAACCACTCAGTGGTTCAAATGTGTCTCTGAGCCACAAGAACAAGTGTGGAGATCCAGCTCCCAACAGATCAAATGGGATGATTTAACTCCAATATAAGGCAGGCTTACATGTGATTGCCCTCAGTCAAACGTTCACAGGTCTTCCAGTCTCTGTGCTTCCCTCATGTCATTGCAAGCATCTGTTTACCAACTCTAGCTCTCATGACCTTCATTCACAGGTAAATCAAGAAGAAGCCTGATCATATCAGAGGAATGAAATACATTTACTTCAACTTTAAGAGATGCCTATAAACTCTCCTTTGACATTCCTTCCTACAAACCAGCCCAGTCCTCTCTTTCAAAGATTGACATTTCTTTGCTCTACATCAGGCCTCAAGCCTTTAAATGTCAGCCTGGACTCCAAAGGTCTACTTATAATCTCTGCTGGTTCACAACCACCCTACCTTCCTTTGAAGCTGAACTCTAAGGCACAGCTGAGCTGCTGGTGCCACTTCTCCTTCCTGCGTGCTCTGTTGAACAGTCCAGTCCAATGCAACATGAGCCCATGGAGGATTTCACAGCGGTAACAGAGCAATCTAGCCCAGAGACAGCTATGTTACTACAGCTAGAGTGAAGCCAGAAGATGAGAAACTGAGACAACAGAGGGTCAAGAATGCCAATCAGGGAGCGTGACCTCCTGAAAGCCTCCTGTTATCCGAGTTCTTCAGCCAAATGGTTTTGAAACTTTTACAGTGATTAATGGGGTCCAATTTGAAAAGAAAATTAAGAGCAAGTTTCTTTTTATGGTATGGGATTTTGATATGATATGGTCCTTGAGGTTTCAAGCAGCTAATCACACTCACAAGTAATTAAATGCTGCAACTTGTCTTCTTTCTTTTCACCATAAATTGATATTTGCAGCAACACAGAACAATTGCTATACTTATATGGTTATGAGTTATTTTTAGCTCCATTGTTCATTGTCTTTTATACATGCTAGTCAATGGGCAGTTCCTGAGCACCTTCTTTCCCCCTCCGGCAGCAAGGCAGTCCATGCAAAACAGTCATGGCAGATAAATCTTTTTTTTTTTCCATGAACACCTGAGGGAAGCAGAGAACTTTCTGATCACAAAACCCAAAAAATCCTTAGAATCAAAATATGACGGAAGCCGAACAGTATATTAATAAACATAAGCACACATTGATAATAACTATGATATACTTTGTGACTAGTTAGCTTGAATTATTTGCACAATGATCTAAAGGAAAAAATCTTCATCAGCCCAGTGTACAAATCTGTGCACATAACCTTAAAAATTACTCACAGAAATCTGTGAAAACATATTTTACTGTCTAACAGCTCAAAACATTGCACTATTTACCACCAGCAACTCCTCTGCTAACAGATATTGAGGCAGGAAGAAGAGGCTTGTCCAGACTCATGGACAATCCTAGTAGCTAGTTGCTATGTTTTCCCTACTAGCCAGAACTGCCTTTAACCACTTCAGTTATCTATGTCCTCTAGTAGTTATTCCCACTCACTGCCTCTGCGGCTCTATTTTATACATGGTGTTACTCCAGCTTTCTGGAGTGTTTCTGTTATTTCAGAAAGGATGAAGGATGTCCTGAATCCAGACAGAGTCTTTATCACAAGGGTATTCTCTTCCATCTTCCTCTTTCACCTTAGTGCTGAAGGCTTTATTAGTATGAGGGCCTCAATAGTGCCAATCTGTGGCTTTTCACATGAAGACGTATGTCTTATCTTCCCTGCTTTTGTAACAGCAGTTTGGAACAGAAACATGCAAAGTTATCATGAAATGGATGTAAACCAAACTCAGCGTGTTCCACTCAGACCCTCTGGTTTTTCAAGAGAAATCAACAGTGGGTTTGCACCTATGGCCTGATGATCATCCACCCATTGCAGGAGGGAATCAGGCCCCTACTTACCTAAGAGTGTCAAACTCCACCAGAGCAAGCACTGGGCCTGGAGAAAGCTAGTGCTGCAACTCAGATCGTTGTGTTGAAGTCCCTTCTCACTTAAACATGTCCTCAGTGACAACTGTTCTACTTGCTTTGTGTAGGCAAGAGCTATACGTCATGATGATACATGGGGACCCTATGGTCTGATAACCAGTTTAGAAAGCTTCAACCTCTACTTAAACAAGTTGACCACACGAAACTTGAAATGGGGGACACCATTGGATTTCCTACCAAGAGGTAACTAGATCATCAAGAAAAAATTCACATAATAATTAAATTAAATGGAGCAGGATATTTGCAGAGGGAAAACCCTAAATTTCCATTTGCACAAGAAAAGATTTGCACTGTTCAAGACAGACTTTAGTTATGTGTTCACATCACTGAAGTAACAGGAGTTATAAATTGTGAGTACTCATAGCAAGCTGTTCTCAAATAACCTACAAGCCAGACCAGAAATTATTTATCTAATCATTTGAAATGACAAAAAGAACCAAAAAAAAAAAAAAAAAAAAAAAAGAAACCAGTAGACTATTTGCAGACCATTCATAAACAGGGGAAAGAGATTAAATGTCAGATAAATGATTCATTATGGATTATTCATTCAGCCTATGTGTGAACATGTGACCAGAGAAAACCAGTTATATCCATTTTTGCTTTAAGTGAGCATGCTCAGTATAGGCCATTGTTTAGCTGGGTTACAGAAGCATTTCATAAGAAGGGTTTCCCCATTTATCACTTAAAAAAAAAAATTAGAATTTAAAACAAAAAAAAGTGAGGACAACGACCCTTCTGGAGTCTGAGTGCATATGTTCAAAGTAACTCTGCTGTATAAGCCAACAGAAAATTGGCCCCCAAAATGACTTATAAAGGGATTTTGTAAGACATGAACAGAACAGCATGGGCTCTGGCTAGGCAAAGAATTCAGAGTTGTAATAGAAAACATTTATTTGGCTACAGCTAAACATCCCAACACATGTTAGCATTTGCTGCCAATATGCTTCCTAATTAAGAACAACATAAAATCATAGGAAATCCTGTATCCCTGTCTTCATGCACTTTCCTTGTATCTTCGGTGTCCTGGCTCTGTTTCTCAAGTATAGTCTGCACAAGAGAAAGGTTAATTCAAAAGTAATGTTTTGCCAGCCATTAACTGTGTTGTCATTAACAAGATTAATGTACATTCCACTATGCATCACCAAGTGCATTCCCCCTCCTGCCCCCACCCACCCTTTAAACAACTGCTCCTATTAAAACCTAATGAGCACAGCACAATTTAAAGAATAGCACCATTTCTGCTGGGCAAAGTGTCATCTGTAAACCATATAAAGCTGCAGGATTATTATGGATCTAATTGAAGGGCAGCTGAAAAAAAATCTGTTCTCTCTTGGCCTACGAAGTCTTGGCCATGTTTATATATCTTATCACAATGAACAGATTTCAAGACAAAGGACAGACTAGCATCTGCTTTTCTTCCTAGCCCTCTCTTTCTTCATCTGAAACCATTCAGAGACTCCTGCTATGCACAGTCCCACACCCAGGTTACCTCCAACTCATCATCCAGTGATTACTGCACAGATAAACAGTTGACTGGATCCTTCTAAACAATCATGAGATACATTTTTTTATAAGCTGCTCTTAGAAGACTCTAATTCATCAGCATGGATGGAGCCTGGACTCTCTCGCCCAGCCAAACTCACTCTGGTTTTTCCAGCGGAAGCAGCAAACAAATTACTGGGCAATTATACACAGTGCTCCTCCTTTGTTTTCCTATTGAAGTGGCCACCAGTTTGGAGATCAAGAGATCAGCCATGAGACGCTTCCAGGTTTTCATCACGGTCTTGTGAATTTTCAGAACTATTTTTTTTATTTCCATGTTCTCTTCCTTGCTCTTTTCCTGCTCCGTCACTTCACATTTCTGTTCCCCCCACAACCTCTCTTTTTTTTAATCTATTTATTGCCTGTTTTTCTTGGCTCATTCTCACTTTCCATTTTTCATTATTAGTTCTTTATGATCTTCTGTTTCCTTTTTTTTTTTCTTTGTCATGGCTGCTCTCCCAGTTGTTCTCCTCTGGGGCCCTGAGTTTCCCTTAGCTAATGAAACAAGAGCTGCCTACCTCCCTTGCTCTTGCAATCCAGCTGTTTCCTTTTTAAAATATAAACTCATCTTTATTCAGTGAAGTTCCTGTGCAGGGTCTGATCCTTTAGGAGGAGATTGCATTCTGTGACAGCGAGAGGGAGGGCAAAAAATAAGCTTTGCTAGAGGAAAAGACCTTTGGGTAGAAATCCAACCAGCTTGCTCTTGAAAGTCAAAACCCTCTCCAGCAAAACCAGGTCGTTATTTTACTTAGCACCTTTTGGTACCTTGACATTGCAAAAGTCTCCTTGACAGTCTCCCCTCCCTTTTCCTCCTTCAGCTCCTAAAACCTCCCACCTTGAAAGCTTAACGTTTCCTGGCCTCTGCAAGAGTGTAGTCTAACTAACACCGCAAACCTGGATTTTATATGATTAGTTAGTGAAAACTTGCCAACTTTAGGTGCAGCCTGCCAAGTCAAGTCAATTTACTGTGATGCTTTGACTGTGCAAGTAGGCCTTAATCCCCCTTTAATCTCCAGTGTACCTTTGACATCATGGAAATTACTTACAAAGCTAATGTCATCAGATGATCCATGTTAGCTATTTCAGTGAATGTTCTTCTGCACAATAGAGCAAGTTTACCTTGTAAGACACAGGCCCCAAAATATTTTCTCTTAATGAGCCCAACAGATATCATCTTTCAAATGGGGAATGAAAACTCCTTCTTCTGCACTATAACTCCCCAGACCTCATGTGACTTGGAATTTACATGCTAGCCAAGCATCAGGTCAGTGTATTTTATTTCATGTCTGATTGATTGGATAAAGAGATTTACATAGTAGCCACAACAGCTATGAGTTATTGGGAAGGCAAGTTTCCCTTTTCAACTCTGCAAGTGCTGAAAACATTTGGTTGACAGAAAAATTTCTATGAGAATCATTTTTGATAGCATGCTCAGCTATCAAGAGCATAAAGGAAATAGAAAAATAATGCCATGCTGTGCATGTGGCAACCAAGGTGAAAATCAACATGTCTAACAGCAAGGAGCTAACTCTGTTGTTATTTATTGATTTAATAATAAGGACTTCCATTTATATAGTACCCTTTATCTCAAAATGACCCAAAGTGCTTCCTACAGCCCCCAAAATAATGATGTGCAACCTACATAAAAGGATCGTTTCACCCATTACAGGAGTGTTGTCAGTGCTGGAAGAGGGACAGGACATACAGCAATCTTCTCGGCAGCCTGTGCTAAGGCTAAAGTCCAGGGTTTAAGACAGGAAGTGAAAGGAATACTATATCCCCTCACATCTACAGGATGAGATCATGATTTGGAGAGGAGCAAGGTCGTTGGGGTCAGCTATCTCCTGTAAAAGAAAGCAAGCCTGGAGGGCTTATTTTAAAGGTCTGCAGAGGTGAAGCTTGCTCTTGTGTCAGGAGGGTAGTGCTCTGCATAGACAGTTTGTGATTAAGGAGTGACTCATTAGTGTCTTAGAGGGAAGTGGGACACTTATGGATGTTCCTTCCTGGATCACTTAAGAGGCTTTTAGGAGTGTCTCCATTCTACCCAGCACCATTCTACCTCTTCCTCACTTAGGTTTGACATTGCCCTTTGGAAGGAGATGTCTAACATTCATTTGCACGGGAACGGGACCAGACACTTGTGATGCAAGATGAGAAAATAACGCACAGCAGAACACATATGAGCAGCCAAACCCTGAGAATAAACATGCACACCTATGAAAATGAAGGTGTAAAAGATTTCACATGCTCTGCATCTGTCTACAATGCTGCTTCTTCACTCATAAAGTGCAAAATTGGATGTGCAGTACCAGTATTTATTATTATTATTTTATACTTATATGTTTATTTTACATTATATATTGGTTTATGTTCTTGGCCCAACTTTTCTTCAACATATGCCTCCGGTCAACTAAACCTTGGCCCACTGTGAGAGGAAATCCCTGTTCTTCCCCAGGCATGTGGCCCCTAGGACAGAAAGTGGATGCTCCATGTCAAAGCAAAGGACCTTACAGCATTTGGGGAAAAGAGCAAGATAAGAATCCAGACTCAAAGTTTACACTGTGAATAGGTGCCTCCATCAACAA
The DNA here is from genome assembly GCF_000696875.1 of Nestor notabilis. Lineage (NCBI taxonomy): Eukaryota > Metazoa > Chordata > Aves > Psittaciformes > Psittacidae > Nestor > Nestor notabilis. The sequence continues at coordinate 277,088 of NW_009916006.1, forward strand.
CGCTAATCCATGTCAGCTTGTGAGAGAAAAGGGCAGTCAAAATTAACCCGAGCAACAAAAAACTGAGAGGGAGTTTAATGAAGAAGGTGAAGTACAGCCACCCTATTTGAGACTTAGCTAAAACACTGAGCTAGCAGCCTCCCAAGCTCTCACAGCAATTTTTAACCAACAGATGCAGCCAAGCTTTCAGTTTTATATTGCCGTCATAACTCATGATACACAATCTTGGGCTGTTTTCAGAAGGTCCATAGAACGAGGCCAGCCTGCGATTTCATACCGGGGGCTGTAGCACTGCTCCATTGCCAGCACCTGTGCCCGACATCTGATCTTAGGGCTGGAGTACATCCTCTCCCCCCTCTTCCCTCTGCGGGACCGGCTATGCCAAGCCAGCGAAGAAGCATTCCAGCAGATTATGAAGTACAACTATCTTGGCCGTCGCAGCTCAGAAGAAACTGGACCTAATAGGAATTTCACACGCCATTCTCATGGATCTAAAGCGAGCTATATGGGTAGGTCTGTAAGGCAGTTTCTGTCCATGTGCTCATCTGTGACCATGACACATGCAGATCCCTAAATGCTATGATTAGGTCAAGGATAATGGCAGGGACAACTGCTGTGCTGAAACATGGGATCAATGAAATGAACACATTCTTAGAAAAGGTGGCATAGACGTAAATGGGAGTCACTGATGGCTTGGATTACTGAATTCATACAAGGAAGAGTATACCAAATATGAGGGACAGAGGCAATGTGAAAACACATCATCCGAGTACTGCCTTAGGAATATTAAGGCCTCCTAAACAAAGGCCTTTTCCTCTGAGTCGGGCATTTGGATAGAAGGAATTATGAGCCTAACTCTTAGCTTCCACAACTCTAATCCTCCTGGGACAGTGACAGGAACGAAGCAGTCTGCTCAGAAATCCCTCAGCACTGTCACTCTTTTTATAGATCCCAAAGTGACAGAATGAAGAATGGAAAAGAACTTCGGTGTCACAAAGTGCACAGGAGGGGTCACAACAGAACAGAGAATTGAGAAGAAAAAGCAGACATTCACCATCCTCTCCCAAAGGGAGAGAGTGTAAACCTAAAACCATTTCCCTTTAGTCAGGGCTTCTTCCCAAAAATATCCTTATTATTAATTCCCACTAAAAGTATCAGCAGCTGTTTTAAAGGGAATCCATGGGCATTTCCCACCACTTTCAGAGGTCAGTGCTCTGACTCCTTGCTCTCAGGCAGGTGTGCTGAATGCAGCTGGGGCCAGTCCCATGAAAGGTACTCAGGCACCTCACTCCTTCTGAGTGCCTTCATATCTTAGTGGGTATGGTCTTTAGGTTTTGCATGACCTTCAATCCCAGAAGAGAAATAGGCGTCTCCAGACAAGGTCTTTGCTTCTGCCTGATTCAGGGCAATTCCAAGGATCACTATTCAGAATACTGGGAGAGTGGCCTGTCATGCTGTTTCCAGGCACTTTAAAATACTCAGCTAACATCAGATGCACACTGGGCTCCAGTGCCAAGCTAAAAGATAGGAATTGTGGTGATACCGTATCAGCCAAGGGCATTACAGTCATTAAGTGAACCACCGAATGGCATTTTGCGTTGAGGAGCAAGGGGAAGGAGATAAAAAAGGAAACTCTATCTCATGAGGGAAGGGAATTCCCTGTCCTCTCAGAGCTAAACCGGGCTTCAGTGACGTCTAACAGAGGTTTCAGAAGCCAGAACTACAAGAAATGACACTTGAGGGTTTTTAATCTCTTTTTTTTAGTGCAAGACTTCATGCATGGTCTTGTTTGCAACCCTGATACTTTATGTTCCCTTGTGCCCTTTAATGCTAAGGGTACTGATAGGCTTTATTGTAATGCAAACAGAGAGCATTCCACCTGCATCCACCAAAGCATTTAAAGATTCTATTAGTCTGATGTTTTAATTGGTTTTGTGATTAGGAAACAACAGAGCCTTTGTTCCCACAGCTAAGGTGCTCTCCCGGAGAAGTGGCAGAGGTTGTTTGGGTTTTGTATATTGAGGGTGTTGATATGACAGGGAAAGGAGCACGACTCAGTACAGGTGATTCATAAGGGTCACTGACTAGAAGCCAATTTCTTTGAAAGCTCATGGCATTTTACAGATCAGGAATAAAAATGCTCTACTGGGTTGTCCCTGCACAGCAGCCCTGTAACCACAGTGCTCCTGTTCCACCTGTCTATCTGCTGTTGTCAGCCATAAGTAGAAACTACGTTTGCTCACAGTTCAGGGCTGTTAAATTAGGAGCAAAGGACTTTCCCTCTTGGATTTTATGCCAAGTGAAGTAGGACATTCAGATCGATTACGGCACTTTCTGAATGTCAAAACAGGATTGGAATGGGATGAGAATGAGTTTACCAGAGGGAACAAGAACAGAGAGGGATCAAAAAGAGTGAAAGAAATACTGCTGGGAGGAAAATGGAAACCAAAGTGGGAAAAGGTAGGGTACCAAATTGTCTCCGCTGGGTTGCTCAGGCAAGAAAGCTAGAAATTAGTGAACAAGACAGTCTAAGTGTCTGTAAAACATTTCATGGGAAGGCACTTAACAGCAAAGCTTAGATGAGCCCTCAATTATTTGGCTTGAGGTGATGCAGGTGAGTCCTGGATTAGACTTCCCAAACACCACCTGGAAAGATCAATACAAGTAAGATCAGATGTGGCTGCTGTATGGACACCACCTGATTTGTAAATGTGGTGATCTGAGCTCCAGGATGGTCCCTCCTTTTTCCATGCTTGTCTTTTTTCTATGAAATCCAACATGAATTATTTCACATACAGGATAGTCCAAACTAAAAAGATTTTGCGTGTCACTTACCATCTATGCATGAGCACCTGATGGGATTTGTTGCTAGAAATGCCTCTCGGCCATTATCCAGCCACAAGGAGTTTTGCAGCAGAGCAGACACTTTATGGAGTGGCATAGCTAACTCGCCCCTTCTAGTAGCAATAGATTTTTTTCCCTTCGCTTGAGACGTCTATGAGCTTATTTACAGAGTCAGTTAACAAAAGATAACCTCCCATTGTGCAATCATCAATAAATCAATTGTGTTAATACTATCTTGGAATGTCCTCCACTATTTACTTTAATGTTGTTGACTCTTGGCACTTAAGCAAGCCAGCACCTTCAAGTTTCACTTGATTATGGGTAAATGGATCTTGTAGTAGCCATTAATAAATATAAATTGTTTTGGAAAATATTTAAGTTTGTTGAATTTAACCACTTGCTGAGCATTAAAAACTACCCCTTATTGACCGTGTTAGGCAATTACTTCGAGAGAGACAGTCCCGCATTGTACGATTATACTACTTTACCTACGTATTTTGTTGGCTTACTGTCCATACAGCTCCTTCCAGCTGTGAAGTGTGATTATTGACATGAGCGTATAAGTTAAGACTTAATTAAACCACCTAACTCAGTAAAGTGCTCTTCTGTTATTTGGCAGATTCCTATCCCAGATAGTTCACTTATCCATAGGTGATGTGTTGCTGCATTTACTCACAGCGAGCACCACTTTATTCCATGAGCAGTCCCACTGATTTCAGCTCTACAAGTATGTATGATGCCACATCCATTAATGTTCATCAGCACAGAAGGGTCCGTTAGTCATGCTGAATTGTGCCTGCTTCCATAGCAGAATGATTTATATCTACGGGACTGCTCAGCATGAGCAAGGACAGTGGAATGTTTCCCTAAATAGACAATATATAGGCATAGGAATGGGGCAGGGTCATGTTAAGGAAATCTGATGCCCTCAGTTTGTTCTGCAAGGACCTGCACCCAAAACTTCAGCAAGAACTTGCTGGTTTTGGGACAGAATATAACTAATGTCAAAGGGCAATTTAGATTTTGTTGCAGGCTGTTAGCAACCTCAGGCAGACAACATAATCTGGCTTTTGGTAAATGTGTATTTTAGGTTTTTATTTGCACCCTTGATACGCTAAGAAACATACTACTTTTTCATGGTATGGCTCCAAGAGAGACTTAAGAACTTCTACTTTTGCAAGGACTAAAACAGAATCAGGAAAGTTGTTTAACAAAAAAGACAACTGAACATAGCTAGTGTAATTCTGATGCCATATTACCTTTGAGGTAAGAAATCAACTATTTCACTTATTCTCCTATTGCTTCAGAAGTCAGTAGCCTTGGCAATAAATTGAGTATTATGCTGCTGCAGACAGCATCTTCCTTGTCAAGCACCTAGCTCCATTCTTCTCTTGATGATGATTGGTGACTTTAAAACTCACATGACTTCCAGATAATAAATGAAAACTGTCATTGTTCTGGGGCTGCTGGGATTCATTTTTTCCCCCTTTCCTCTGCTTTGACCTCATTGTGATGCATTGTCTACTTCAGGGTGTTTGGAAAAGTAAGGGAAATAGCAGGCAAGGACTTTTAAAGAAAAAACAGACCTCTAATTAGATCCCTCCAAAAGACCCTGCAGTGACCCCGTTTAGACAGACATTAATGGATGGGCCTATCTTCCATGGCTGTAGTGTTGTCCTCACCAAAACTGAGCCCAGATGAAGGCTTTTTGCTGGTGCCCAGGCTGCTGCCAATCTCATCTTCATCTTCAGCACAGGCTTCATGTCCCTGAAGTCCCCATTGTATCAGTGCTGGTGGTTGTGTGAATGCACACTCAGCAGGATCAGCTCATTGAACAATCTGAAAACCAACCTTATCGAGGGATAGAAAAGACAGTAGCTCTCAGCCAGGTTAATCTGGGCCAATACCTGGTGTAAATGAGAATTAGATTGCAAGAATATGTAACTGAGGCCAGTACTGCCTTTTACCAGCAGCCTGCAGCTAGATTGATCATGCACTGACCATGCAACCACTCCTGTAACTATCTCTGTAACTCATTCATTTGACATTCATCTATCCCTTTTTCAATCAGGAAACATTTTTGCTTAAGTAGCTTTGTTCAGGGAACACCTTTGGCTCAAATCCCTCACTAGACAGTCCCTGAGCTTCAGGAAATTTCAGTTCTTGTAACTCAGTATAACTTCAAAACCCAAACTACTTTTCACTGTTTGTATGCTTTTTGATTTGCTCATCTGGGATATAAATCAAAACGAGCTTTCTGGAAGAAAGAAAATATTTTGTGTTTTTGGAGGCCTGTAGTGGAGCTGGAACTGAACCAGCTAAATATGGGGAGGCAGGAGCAGAACATGACAGAAGACTGAGACCTTGCTGACAAGGAATTTTCTTTGAAGAAATGGGCTGTGAAAGCAAGGAGTCACACAGCCAGATGAAACCCACAATGTGAAAAACAAGAAATTCAACAGTTTAGCCATCCTGCAGTTCAGCCATCATCATGCGTAGAAGAAAAAAGTAATCAAACTATGCAACATCTTTGGTTAATCTCTTAGGTGAAGGAAACCATGGACACTAAATATGGTCTTTAACTCTGCTTCTACGGCTGCATATTGACAGCTGTGAGGACATACTGGCTCAGGGAGACAGAAAGGCCAGAGAAGGGAATAAGCTGATGGATCATAACTTTCACCACAAGTTAAAATGGACTGGATATATATTACTCTTAGTTCCATAATGGATACCTTTGACTTTCTGTATTAATTCATTATTAAAACAAAAAAACATTAAAATAAATTAAAAGAAGAATAAGTACTGTTTGAAAATAAGAGAATGTGGTGCAAATAAAATGTTTCTTTTAAATTTGGGAACAGAGATTATGAATTACGTGATATAAAAGGGCACACAAAATGTACGTAAATAGCCATTGTTTAGTATCGGGGACCTCAAGGCAATGCCCACTGGTGGTGATGATAGTTGCTGATTTGCCTCAGTGAGTAAATCAATACACAGGTTCTTGAAAGTCTAAGGTAGCACTGCCTGCACATGAGAAAACCACTGCAGCAGTTAACATCTCCCCTCTACCACTAGGAAGCACTTCTAGTTATACCACAAAGAAGCACGTCTGAACATGTATCTCCTCTGCTGCAGTCCATATGGTATCAACCACTCTGTGGGCTTTCCACAAATAAATAACAAGATAGTGCGTGCAGTATGGATTTATGCTCCTGCCTTCTGAGCTCATACAAAAATAAAGCAGGAAAGCAATAATAATGGAGATTATTCTTGTGCTTTCACATATATACACACATCTATATAGGTATATAACAAAATCATGCCCTAACCACTCACCTTGTCAGCATATAAGCATTTAAAATATCTCCCACCTGCAACACAGAGAACACATGGTTGAATAACCCACTCTCCCACTGAAATACATGGAGAACTGAACAATATATTATAAATAAAAATAGTCATGGAAGCTATCAGTTCTCAATCCCTTCCTATTATCTCTAGATCCTTAAACAGTGTTTCAGAAGATGATGGGATGTACGAGACAACCCCTGCCCCTTTTACTCACTCACTCAAGTGATTCCTATCTGCTTAGGTACAAAATAAATAATGAAAGCAGAATCTGTATTTAAATAATTGTGGCATAATAGAGGGAGTAAAGGCTAAGAAGGAACTGTTCTGGTCCATTGGGTAAATATTATGATCTTTATAGTGGAAAAATAAATGCCCAGCTATCTATGAAACCAATAGAGCTGTTCCAGTCTATCAAATTATAACTTGTGGTTTTAAAAAACAATTCTAAATGGAGTTGCTCTATAGAGCACATTATATAGCTTGGAAAGGCTCTGAATACATACTTATCTGGAAAATTTAAACAGCTCCCTATAAATAATAAGCATCTTGGGTGGGGGGGTAGGGAAGCCCTGATTAAATATGTCATTGCTTTGCACATAAAAGCAGATGAACAGAGAACACCACTTCCCACAGGAATATTACATTTGAGGCTCGTCCCTTGTCTCACAAACTAAGATGTGTCAAGTTAGGTCAGTCTTAGATGAGAGACCTCCAAGGAAGACCTAGTTATTGCAAGGAACAGCGCTGACAATTCTAGTTTATGCCATGTCCTCTGAGTCAGCACTGAATTCATTTTCTAGCTTGATGCTGAGGTGTGCTGCGTCGTTGTCTTTCAACGGTATCGAAAAGAAAGCCTATCCTCTACAACTGCAGCTCATTAAAGTTTCCACGGCATGCTCTGTGAGTCTGGGATGCCAAGCCAATGTTCTGAAGAAGTTCCAACAGAAATAATTAAATCCTCTCTCAGGTCTCCCTGCAGTTTCAATCGGATGTGGTATGCTGCTTTGGTTTCTACCCTGGCGCGTAGTGTCACTATACACCATTAGACAGCTGTTGTGCTTGAACCTTGGGATAGCTCCATATCAGTGGTGGGTGATGCTAATTCAGTATAACACTTATCCAACTCACAAGGCTTTTGGCGGCTTAAATAAGGTGCTGGTTGAAAGACTCTTGAGAAAGTGTAGAGTATTATTAGTTTTTCCTTTTTAGTCATATATTTATATGTTTATCAAACAAACCATGGGATTATTTCAATAAAAAGCAGGAGCACAGCATGGATTAGTGGCTGTAGCACCACTTGTCCACATCTCTAGGCTAAGATGGATTTGGCCAAGTCCTGCCCCTCAGTCTTTCCAGATAATAATGTATGCTCTAAAGGCTATTTTTCTTTGTTTCCACAGTGTTGTAACTTCAGGTCAAAATGTCAGAAGAGCTTGATATTCTTGCCTTTTCTCAAGTTTTGTCATACCGTTATTTAAACATAGGTTTTTGGATTTAATTTGACAATCTTTATGTAGTTGCTGGCATGGTAATTGAGTCTACTTGTCTTTTTCAGGACACCAGAAGATCTAACTAAGTCAGAATGTCTCAGTTACAGTCCAGATTTCTATTTATTACCTACCTCACCGAGAAAGACAAGGTGAGTTATCATTCAGTACAGAAAACCTGAAAGGCATTTATATGCTTGAAGTACTGTATAACCATACTATACAGAAGCACAGTGCTTAAGTGAATGTGTTACAGCCCAGACAAATCCCTTTGAAACAATTCTATCGGGCCCAAATTGTCTATGGAACTGAGAGCAGAAATCTAGAGAGTTTACCTCCCACCCAGGACTAAAACAAACCCCTTCAGAGACTATTGAAACAATGGCTTATGACAGATTGCTCCTCAGCCTTACAACTTACATTCTTTATGACAAATTCAACATGAAGTGACAGTCACAGCAAGTGTTCAAGGCTGTAACTAAAAAGAAAAAGAAAATAAACCAACCTAATTTTTACTGAAGTTAGAACTCCAGTGAATAAGAAAACGTGAACATATACCTATGTATATATCAAAGCTGCGATCACTGTAAATGCCATCACCATTACTTATGGCTGGGATGATGCTAATGCTTGAAAGTATTTCAATAGGAAGCCAATTCCAGACCTGCAAATTGTAATCACAAAGACAATATTTCAAGGCTCTTCTTAGGAAAGGATGTTAGTGGACCAAGGAAGGAGAAACCTATTTGTTCCATTTATATCCATAGCAAATTGGATGAGCCCATCCTACATATCAGCTTGAGTGGGAAGCAGCCACAAATTCTTTTTCATCCCAGGCTACTGCTTGTCTTTTTAAATTAGGCACATTCAGTGAGCAAAAACATACATAGAGTTTGTAATCATGGGTAAAAATTGGTGTCACTACTTTCAGATTTAATCCAGTTGTGTCCCCAGTGTAACCTTTAGCTATTAGTAGAATATGTGGAAGAAATACTTTATTTGTGCTCAGGTTAATACTGAAAATCTGAATTAAAAAATAAAAATAATAAAATTAAGATTTGCCTATGGTAATTCTTTTTGAAAAGCATCTTATTATACCTGCATGATGGACCTATACTTTTTTTTCCTGTTGTATTTTAAAACAAAACCATAAGCAAAGAATACCTGTGAATTTACTCGCTTTTTCTTTTACTTTCACTGTGCCATTTGGCTGAAACAGCCTGGTGCAAATGGCTGTGAATTATAAGTGGTATTTAATTTTTGTTTTTCATGTCAAAAAAATTTTTGGTAGATAAGCTATGAAGAGTATTTTTAGGTTATTAAAAAATGTTGACATTTACTGGCCAACAGCCTGGCATGTAGCTGCAAAGGTCATCAATGAGTAAACAGACATTAATGGTTAGCTGGGTAACTGGTACATAAACAGGTCATATTAATAATTAACACAGAGGAAAACTGGCAGTTTACAGCAAGCTTAGGAAAATAGCTAATAGAAATAACTTTGGAAAGGGCAAGGACCGATATTTAAAAAGCATCTACAAATTAAACCTAGAGGAGCTTAATTTTAAGGCATTTATTTCTCATTCTTTCTTTTTCTCTCTCAACTTCTGAACAAATTATTTCTTAATTCATGGAGAGTAAAGTTATTTGAATTGCTGAAAAAAGTATTGCACAGCTGCTCATTCTGCAATTGATTCTCAGACTGATGCTGTCTAGTTGACAACCTTGTAGAATATAAAATATTTAAAGAATTGATTTCATCCCCAAATATATCTGGTTTAAAAAAGAAAAAAAAGCTCCTCCCTTTGTTCATTACAGGAAAGGTATTAAAATGTATGAATATTTGGATTTAACATTCTATCAACACTCACTGGAGCTGCCTATTGATTCGGAGCAAAATATACTTTAAATTGCCAACAGCAAAAGTTTTACCAGCACCTTTCTTCTGAAATCTAAAGTCTCAGCATTTCTCTCCCACATCCTAAAAAGTGAGATATTTTCCTCAATTCCTTTTGGCTTGTCAGCTCAGCAGTAGCTTTCCTGTGCAGCCCTACCTGTTTATTCCAGACTAATACCCAAACTACCATGAAACCAGGCCTTGCTCTTAAGTCCACAATTAGTCCTAGTTAACTTGACTGGAAATGGGTTCCTGATCATTCAGGCAACCACAGCTGAGACTAATTGCATCTCTCCTGGCATGGTTTCATAATGCAAATTTCAGTGGACATGAATCAGCTGGCTGCCTACCTTTAATTATTATTTTAACTAAAAACAGTACAAAGAATATCGAATTGCATATTAGAAGAGAGTGATATTTCCAATACTTCAACAATAATCATCATGGCACTCACACTAAGGGAAAATGTAGGAAAATATTTCTATGGATAAAAGTTCCACTTTTCTAGTGCTTAAAAATACTGCTGCTATCCGAACATTGAGTAGAATTGTAGAAACATCTAAGATCATTAAGCAGGTGAAGTCAGAAAGCAGAGCAACAGGAAAGAGGACATATTGTGGAAGTCAAAGAAAAGTAGACAGAATATTTAATGGTGCATCAGAAAGGGTTTTGGAGAACCAGGAGTCTTCTGTGGACCTGCATATGCAACACAAAATTCATCCTACACTGGCAGGAAAGGAATCTTTCTCCTGACTCTTATCAAAATGTAATTTATTACAGTTTTCTTAATGATATGCAGAAACTACCATCAATTTGTGCCAGCATATGGATTTTACAAATGCAGAAGTATTTATGTGTGCATATAGTTTACAGGCAGTCCCAGGCTTCCAATGCAACTCAGCCTAATAACTTGACTAAAGAACTGATAATTAACATTTCTATCACCTCATGAGCATGTGACCATTTTATTTTCTGGTTCCTCTTCCTTGTTTGTCAAAGGAGATCTACTTCATCATACTGAATTCTAGTTAATGATAGTGAACTATTAATACCTGTTTTATCTACCACTATAAAAATATCTTTTGTTACAGTGAAGAGGAGACAAGCTGTAGATACATCCTTGTCCTTGATGTTTTTAGGTGATGACCATATGCCAAATGTGTCTCATGTTTTGGCAGCCTGTTTGATATGATCTGAGGCTCAATGAGATCACACTGATTGAAAACACTTCACTCCTTCTCTCTGCTCACCCCATGGACTTTAGTTCTGTCTGAGGACCATTGCTTGCAAAGCTGGTACTAAAGGCTTCCTGTTTGATCTAGATTTGAAAATACATATTCACAGAGTAGAAATCTCTGTGAAGGATGAAGAGCTCTCTGTTTGGAGTGTATGTTTGATTTGTTAACTGCTTGTTTCTGTGGCTCAGAAGACCCATGGTCACAAAAGGTCAATAGTTACTGGTATGCACTGCAAAAAAAATCTGCTTAAAGTTTTAGAGAAATAGACAATCTTCTATTTGCCCAAATTCCTTATTCAATACAGCTATGGTTCTCAAGGCATTAAATAGCTACACTTTAATATGCAACCTGTTCTTATTCTTGCACAGTTGTATTTCTTCACCATCTTCTTTCTTAACATGTATCTTTTTCTCATAGATTTACCTAAAAAAAAAATCCATCTTTAATTGACTATGTCATTCTTTAATCCTTTTACTGCCTCTAAAATATATACTGAAGAACTTTACAGTCTGAGTCAAAAGGGCATTTTGGCAAAAGAACATTGCAGCTGTGTTGCCTGAAACATCTTAGAAGGTGGTGTCCACAGGGAGCAGGAGAGCTCAGTAAAATACTGACAGATGTAAATAACAGTGTCACATTTTGGGATGAAAACCAGTTCATGGTTGTGCTCATTAAAAGCAATTTCTGTGTCCCTGCAAGGCTCCATGGAAATGGTCTGTACCCCAGGCAGCAGATACTGCAGCAGCAGAGAAAGGAGACTCGCTTTGCACCACTAATCCAGTTAATCCCAGTTATTTCAGGGTTCCTTCTGCAGCAATGCAGAGAGTGATGTGGCTGGGAGGAAGGGATGAGCCTGAAAGAGATAGTGGGCAAGGGCAGAGGAAACAGATCCCCCTGGTCCTCCTGGCTTCCCAGGGGAGAGCTGTCAAGCTGGGGTGACTCCAGCCGTCAGGCCAGAGCAGCTAACACAGAGCAACACTTTTGTCCTCTGAAACTTCTACTGCTCAGCAAAATTAATGAAGCTGTGCATGGTGGACATGATTTCCCCCTTAGTCCCTCATTTGGCAATCCTTCCTCTGCTAAACCCACCAAGGAGATCCAAAATAAACACTCCAGAGGGTGGGATGTAGGAGCACATGCACGGGTTCAGCTCCACCACACAAGATCCAGGCTGCTGTCCCTGTCAGCAGGGCAGGAAACTGCGGCACAGACTGGAAATGTCTGGAGAAAAATGGGCATGGAATTTCAAGGAAGAAAAATAAAAAATAAAAAACACCACCAAGAAAATAAACTGAGATATAAAAATGTGAAAGCCATTAAAAAACGTGGTTTAAACTTAAGAATAAATGCAATGGCATAGTCACGTTCTTTAAAAGCTTTGCTCTGCTCAGAATGGCTTTGTTATTAGTGATTCTTAATGCATGAGATAGTGGTTTGGAATAAATCTTTAAGTAATTCAAAACAAGGACTCTTCAGTAAATAGTTGAAATTAAAGGGGGAGTTAGAGTCATCTGGTTTCCATTAGGATGATAAAATAGTTCACTTGAAACCTTTTACAAGATGCTTTGTTACTGGGAGGTGTCTGTGCATCTCACTCCATCACCAGCCATTTGACACAACATAAAAGGCTTCAAAAGCCATGCTAGGCCTCTTAATCAAAAACTAATTGTAATAGATATTGGGGAGTGTTAACACTGTGACCGCTAGGTTGTATCTTCAGTATATAAGCAGGAGTGAACATTAAACACAACCCTGAGTTGATAGGGCTTATCAGAATTTCAGAGTTAAGTGCTAAGTACTGCAGCCCGGTATCTGTGTGCTGTTGCTTTGTACCACTTTTGGAGTTAATTGCACTGTAGGACTTCGTCTTCCCCACAAAATTTATAGCATCGTCACAGAAACTGGACGCCTGCCAAAGAAACTGCTGCAGTTTACACGAGTTTGGTGAAAACACAGGGGAAAAAAACACGGTTTCTCCTTCAGCAGCTAAGACATCTGCTGAGGAAGAGGGGTTCCCCCTCTGCCCCTTCTCAGTTTGCCCCATAATTGAAAAAAATTAGCTGTTTCTCCCTTTTAAACTTTACTTGCTGCTAATGTGGTGGCAGAAGAATTACAGCACCAGCTCCCCAAAACAGTGCCACCCATAAAATTGGTGTACACGCTTGCTTTACTCTCCCATATGCCTCATGATGGTTGTTGACATGAGTACAGTGCTCATGGAAAGAGCTTTATTGATTTTACTGGTACAGGGTGGGATCAGAGTTACCGATTCTAACTTAATTCATGCATTTTTCCAGATAACAGATGACCTTAATATTTACACACAATTGCACCATAATAAAACCAGGCCAAATCTTCTTCTGTTATATGAACTGCTGAAAATAAGACTGCAATTTTTTTAAGCAAGGGGCTTAGAACCAGACTGTCATACAGTGAGGAAATCAGAGTTATGGCAATTTACTCCAGCTGAGAATGCAGCCCACAGTGTAAAATTCCTTCTTCAGTGCAGTAAAGTGCATTAAAAAGACTGCTGCTGTTATTTCTCATGAGTTCATTATAACCTGTATGCTACCAAAATCTCTAGACAGCTGTGTTCCTTTTTACTCCAATTTCAAACAATATAATTAAAAAAGCATTTGATGAAATGTAGACATTTCTACCATTTACACTGGAATGCTGGCACCATCCAAAATCAGCTAGTCTGTAAATACCAGATTAGGATCTGTGTAGCCAAGGTTTTTATTCTAGGAAAAGCATATTCAAAAGAAAGTCTCAACCTTTCTTGGTGAAGAATAAGTTTTATTTGTAAAACCCATAATTATCTCAACTGTTCCGAGAAGCTGGGAGAGCTGCAAATGTTAAAACAAAACATAAGGAAGCAGTTTTGGGCATTTAAGTGGAGGCAAATAAGGATGATGTACTTTCCCCCTATTAGTTTACTATATAAATGAGAAGACATTACAGAATGAAATTTAATTAAAGTAATTGACCAAATTGCATTTTGTAGTAGTTATTGTCATTAGCAGCCCTGACTCCTCTGTCAAAAGGATTTGCTGAAGATTATTTCTAAGGGGTATTTATTATGAATATTAATCTCTCCAGTAAGTACCATCAACATATTAAAATTCATTTGAAGCACTTTATGGAAGACTGCAAACAGAAATGACTGGTGAAAAACAAGGTGTCTAATCATGTTAGCTTGGTTCACACATGGTTAAACCAGAAGTAGAACAGGGAGAGGAAATGTAATAGAAGGTGGATTGGTTATATTATGACAAAAATGTGCTTAAAGGGTACCTGATTTCCAAAGAGATTCAGGCTGCACTACCAGGAACACTAATGACTCTGCTGTTTAAGGCAGGTTTTTATATAGTCTTGCCCTGTCCCACTGGAAAAATCTGATTCTTCAGCTTGTGTGTTAATTTCTCTTTGGTCTTTTTAGTGATTGTTTGCAGGAAGTATATAATTAAAGAGGGCTACAGTTCCTACAGAGAACTTGGTTCACAGGTGCTACCCACACTACTTTAACCAACAACAGATAACTTGGGCTAGGTATTCGATACCCCAAATCGTGTCTGTCAAGTCCCTCTCTTCATTAGGGGGAAGGACACACTTATTAATTACAGAGCATGCATGAAAGGCTGTACAGAGTTGCACTGCTGCCTCTTCTAGCCACTTAGATTATGCAGTTTCTTCTCTTCAATGTTGCTTGACCTTCTTGTTGAGAAAAAAGTGGAGGTGAGAGGAGAGGTGGGGATTGGCAGTAAAAGAAAACCACAAGTGATTCAAAACCAGGAATTCTTGACCCACTCTTTTCAATTTTCCGTGCTCTGGAGACGGGGTTTGAAGATTGATGACTGTATGCTGGGCAGGGGCATTAAAGGCATTTACGAGATTACCAGGGCTGCAAGTTGCAGGTTCGGTCAGTCTCGGTCCTCTTCAACTTCACTTCATCCTTCCTCTCCTCCACCTCTCTGCTTTGAAAGCATTTTCCTTCCCTTTCAACAATGCCATCTGCAACTTTCATACCACCTGTTTTTAAAACAAACACCTGGCAGCAAATAAGCTCTAAGTGTACACAAGTTGGGCATCCCAAGTTGTGTTGCAGCTCTAGACATCAGCTTCTCTTGTCCTTTTAACACAGGCTCAGATCTCTATCATCTTAGTGCTCTCCCTCCGTTTTGCCAGGAGGCATTCCTTTCCCTTCCTTACGAAACAGGCTGAACATTTTCCCTGTGTAAACATTGTTCCACATCTGTTCATGCTGAAGAATATCAGAGCACCATTTCTCAGAAACCATCCTGGCTATGTGTGACCAAATGTACCGCAGAGGAACCAGCGCGAGGTCAGGAATTTCCTCAAAGTGGGGCTGGGAAGAGTCACTTCACCCCATTGCAACAGTTTCTACAGTAACTTTTTACAGCCTTTATCCAGCTATTAGCAGCAGTCAGTGTGACTGCGGCTGCACAATCCCTCTGCATAGACTAGGGCCATGGTGGCCACTGAACTACAGACCTGGAAGTAAAAACCCCAAATTAACTGTATTCCTGAGTAGAGTAAAAAAAGATAAATCATTTCTATTGCTGAAAATGGTAAAAATCCTTAAGGGAGTCCACTGATTACACTACTGAGATTTGTATGAACTAACTAGGGTAAATAATTAGACTATATTTTAATTAATATATCAGTGCCTGCTAGCACAATATAGTTAAATTTGTGCCACTATTAGAGCTGAATGAAAGAAAATCGTCCTATTTGTGGTGAAATGATAATCATGACCTTTCCAAGAAAAAGAGAAGGCAAGAAAAACTCTGCAACTCTTTTTTGTGTTGAAAGAAGTCAAGAGGTGCCTTTAGTGCACCGAGTGCCCATGTGCTTCTTCTCTAGGTAGCAAACCTGAATATGGCAAAAGCGTCTCTGGTGAACAGGGAAATGAGCCACACACACACATATATATATGTGACACAGATCACAAAATGAGGGCTAAAAATACAGCTCAATTATTCAAAGTATATAATTTCTTTTTTTCAAGCTTGACCTTGTTATTACATTGAAGCACGTGACAACCTTAACTTTCATAGGGAGAAACTTCAAAAGGGGCCTTTTTGCACAAACAAGACGAAAATACCTGCACATTGCAGAACAGGCTTTCTGCAAAACCTTGCTCCCCAGATAAAGTTGCAGTTTTGGGTAACAGACAACAGCTTCTTCCTCATGCAGTGTTAACAGTGGTGTTACAGGACCAAAAATTATCAAACTACAAGATGTTTTTTTTTTCCTGCCTCCACTACAAATCAGGCTTTCTCTCTCACTGCCTGAATAGGCAGCTCCTCACTATCTTTCCATAAAAAGGAATGGGGGGATAATTAATCCTTTGGACTTCTCTGTACAGATGGGGTGGTCTTTGAACAACAAAGCAATGCCAGCCTGCATCCCTGCACCCATGGAGAGGCCAGGATCCAGAGTCCTTATCTGAAACTGAAGTCAAGGAGCCAAGGGTGAGGGATGTGGAGGGAGAAAGATGTGACGGTGAGCCCTTTGCAGCCACCCCTCTGATGGCACCTGAGGACCATGATTGCCTACACCAGGGCTCCAAAGACATCACTGAGCTGCTCCAGTGGGTGAGCCTGAGACAGGGAACTGCTTTCCAAGAGCAAAGAGCCCAGCTCTGCAAAGAAAGCCTTGCTGTGCTTGCTTTGCAGGAGGAGAGGCTTTCTGAGCCTACACTTCCCATGCTGGCAGCTGATCCCCGCTCTGTGGCAGCCAGCGTGAAACACAAGGGCTTGATTTTCAGAAGGTGGGAGGCTTAGCACTGCTGAAAATAAGACCCATTTAAGTTGTCACGACAGTAGTCACCTTGAAAGATTTAGGCCACGCTCTCTGGTTAGCTGGCCTTTCCCCTAGCACTGTCGTGTTTGTCAACCCCCCGCAACAATTCCCTCCCCTTCAAAAAGCTGTTTGATTTTTGATCTCCCTATGAAAGTTAAGGTTGTCACATTGGTTAATATTATTGCTCCTCCAAACTTCTCCCACTTTTGGCCCACACAAGGCAGAGGATAACCCCTTCCCGTCTGCCCCAGCATCACTTATCAAAACACAGAGTGAAGGAGGCACCACACAATTCAGCTTTAACATTAATCTTCCCACTGGCTTCTCATTACTTTGCCAATAAGATGAGCTTCCTCACACCACATTTCGATATATTTGACATCTGTCATAAAACTCAGGTCACACATATCTGTCTTCTGGTAAAATGAGTCATCCTACAGAGACCCATACTATACTGTTCAGGTCTTTCCAGAAATAATTATTGATATATTGTCAACACATCCAGCCTACTGTATTAATAGGAGTCGTAAATTACCAGCCTCCCTCTACCTAGCAAGGAAATGAGGGGACATACAGCAGGAAAGGAGGTACACGGCATTTAGGTGATGGATTCAGGCATGGCCATTCACTGGTTTTTATAAGTGTTGCATGTCTGAATCATATTTAAGAGAACAACTAGTTTCTGAAGCCATTCAAAACTAGTAATGACTTTCCCTTTGTTTTGGTACCATTCAGGTGGTGATGTCTCATTAAAACAACTAGCTCCTAACTCCCCAAAACTTGTAACTGATAAACAGGAGCCATTTAGAGGAGAGAGGTTACTATCTGAGCATAATGTCAGACTGCATTGAAGAGAGAAGTTTAGCCTGTTCTTGGTACTTGCTGCACAAGGCAAATGCAACTTTTGCGTTTCATCACGTACATGCAGTGCTCCCTAGTTGATTTCATTACCAGTTTAGGTATACTTTAGGTTATTTTCCTGCTTTTTATCTTTTAAAGTATAAGCCTCCATAGCTAAAGGTGAAATAACAGAGATTACAGCCATAGCTAGAGGAGACGAATAGCTTTTCCCACAGGCAGTATGCACCTGCAGAACAGCCGCTGGGTTTAAACACTGCCACAGTTCCTCTCTGGGGTCGCTAAAGGAGGTTCAGTTACCACCTATGTGCAACTTAGGGTATCATAGGTTCCCCTTGCTCCACATTTGGTATCAGAGGCACAAGGTCGAGGTGGTTAAAGTATCTTCTTGCAGACGCAGAGACAGGAGCGCAAGCTTTGCTCTAGATCCACGACTGAGCTGTAGGTGGTACCTGGGAAGTCAGTGATAGACATCACATGATGTTCCACTCCACTGGCTACAGAAAAAGGCCATTAGGCTTGTGTGATTAAGGTATGCCAACCTACAGCCAGGCAGGCTCTGACCTTGACCTTTTACAGGTGAATACCATGGTTTGCAGCACTCTACCTTTGCTTTCCAGAGTAGGGACTATAGTTGCCTTGTTAGAGACCAGACTGAACAGGCACCACCTTAGGGAGAGCATTTGTTTTGTACCAGCAAGCCTGTGAAGGCTGCTATGCTAGAGAACATGAAGCACCCCCTGCAAGAAGGCTTTGGCATAGGGTTTTGATGAGAATAGGGACAGGAGAGGGCAAACACACCAAAGTTCACCTGCAGAGAATAGACATCTCATGAGAAAACATTCCTTATTGCACAAATCCAGCACAAATCCCAGTCCCCAGCCCCTGTGCCAAAACCTTAAGTCTTTTTCTGCAACCTTCATTTGTTTTTGTGTGACCCCAACTGGCATAACACCGAGAGTGAGTTACCCAGGCAAAGGTGGCCCAGCAGCAGCAAAAATGTCACCTCAGTAGTTTACGGTTTTAGCCCTTCCATATATAAAGGAGCACTGAGAGCACCTCAGACTAATTAATAAGCTGCTCTGTATCTTTGTGCATTACCTTTCTTTTCCCCCTTTGATTCACACACAGTTTATTTTTAGAAAAGGGAAAAAAAGGTTTAATTTTGTTTTAAAAAAGCAATGAACTGAGGTCTGGCACTGCTCATCTGCTCTGTTCATCACCTAAGCAGGGTATTAGGCTTGTGGGAAGGTGGAGGAGGGAGAAAACGTGGAGGGTGACTTCACTCCTGTTACCTCCCTCACCCCAAACCCTCCCAGGTCCTCAACAAGCACCAACTCCCTTCCTTCCTCCTCCTCCTCAAGAATCCCCAGTGATTATATTCACCAAATCCTGGTATTTATCTCTGACCTGTACTCTGTCCACTTTCCACCCTTTGTGTAAGGGAAGGATGTTGCTACAGGGCAGTTTGTTTTTATGGGGTACTTGCAGGCGGCACATACCTGGGTTAACAGACTTGGTGGCACTTACACTGTAGGCACCATATGATGGCATAGACACACCTCAGTTCAGGTGTTGTGTTACTGGGCAATTCTGGGCCAAGAAAAGTGACCTGAAGAGACCATTTTAAATCCTGTTAATTACATTATCCCTGAATTTGCTCTAGTTTTCTTTTTTTCCAGGTTGAATTTAACAGAGATAGGAGTGCAAAAAGCCACTCATGCTTCTCTGCTTGGGCACTGAGCACTGACACACCAGAGGATGTCATCTTTCATTATTAAGTTTGGCAGCATTTAAATTAAGTAATATCTTGACAGGGGAAAGGAAGGGAATGAAGGGCCCTGGGAATATTTTTTCTCCTGTTTAATTGTACTGCATTTGATGTGTTCCAAAAAAACACTAGAAGATCTGCTCTTCTGAGACCAAAGAAGTTTATAAACCCCCACTAGTTGAGGTAGTTTGGCAGTACATAGAAGGATAGAGAATTATCATCTGTCCAGGGAAATCCACCCCCCACTTCTCCCAAACTCTTTCAGCTGGTGGATGCAAGATGTTCCTGCTCACTTCATCCTCAAACATTTAAACACTTTAAGGACCACACACCTACAGCACGTTATTTGCAGGGCTTTCGAAGCCAAAATTCAGCATGCGTGTGTGTGTGTGTATCTGTGGGTGGGAATGGCTGGATAATGTTACCATGATAGCTGATGATAATATTTCTACCAATTGTTAAGCTTTCTAAGTCTCCACTTTGTGAATGCTTTCAGAGGATCATTTTCCAAAGAGCACAGCCTTCCTTGCCTAGGGAAAGGTACCAGTCAACAATACATCCATGCGAGATTATCTGGGAGACGCTGATTTACTCCAGAGGAAAAAAGTCTCCCTTACACAAATGCACCTTTCTAAACACTTCAGGGGGCACATGGTTCACTGCAGGATTGTGTCAGTACAGCCATAAAATAAGGCGGCAGTTCAAGCTGTCTCAGACTAGCAGTATAGCAGGTACTGCAGAAACACAGATGTGGTGGAGCCTGGGCAGTTTAAAAGCGGCTGCTTGCTTGTGAACACTCTGCTTTTAGTCCAAATAGACATTAGGAAAATGTGTGAGGGACGAAGGAGCGTGTTTCTTCAGTGTTTCAGGGGGGAAAAATAGTGTGGGAGGAGAGATAATTTTGATGAGTCAAATTCCTAATTCCCTTCAGACTTACAAAGTCAGTAGGAGTTGCTTCGCTTTCATGCAAACATGAAAAGTTGCTTCGCTTAACATGCAAAGATGGGTGAAGTTAGAACAAAGGAAGGTGGAAAAAAATAATTTAGATATCTTATTAAGTAGTTTAAGGAAGACCAAAAGAAACAGACATGTTCTGGGTATAAGGACAAAAGCAAAACAAAACTATTATTCTGCATATTATACTCTATCTCAGAATATGTATTCAGGCCCTGGCTTTTGAGAAGTCCTCTGCTCATCTCTTTTCCATTTCCCTGCCATAGTGACTTCGCTATAGCATGCCTCAAATGAAGCACAATATCCTCCAGGACTCCATTAAAAAGACTGTTTAAGACCAACTTATAGCCCAATTCTTCAGACTTTATTATGCCTTTGCTTCATGTTTTGCATCAGTTCCTTTTTGTCCCCTGTATCAAGGTACAAAATTCTTGTTTTAATCCAAGACATTTACAAGTTAGATCCCCCCTTAACCATTCCCTCCTCTCAACTGTTTTTGCATCAAGCTCTTATCCCACAAATTCTTTTGGGTCAGGGATTACTTTACCACCATTCCCAATTTACCTTTAACTTAGTCCCCAGCTTTCCCTAACTAGAGTTATGATACTCAGCAGTTTTGCACCTCAAGCTCTGCATGAACCATCTGGGTAGTCCTGGGGCAGAGAACTTCCTTTAAGAGATCTGTGAGAGATGGTAGTTTAAAAATGTAAACCTATTGTTATGGTGTTTAAATTTGTCATAGAAAATTCCTATGGATTCACAATACAAGTTGAAAAATCACAGTTGTAGATATGTGTAGATTTTGTGATACTAAAAGGTTCTGACTTTAATGAAACCATCTGGATTCTACTGTAAAATAAACTGTAAAAATTGTAACATTCCCTTTGTCATGTTAGGCTCCCATACTCATCCCAAGAACAATCCTGGCTTGAAGGAGCACTCCCTCTTCTCAGGAGCACCAAAGAAATAGCTTATACAAAAAGTCAGTCTATGCACAAGACTTAAAAACAGCACTAAGGAAAAGCTAAGCAATAGCAATGAATCCTGTGCTTGATTTGGAAAACAGACACCTCTAGTTTTGTTTATCTTTTGTGTGAATGAGTTCCTGGGTCTGGGTTCCTTTTTTAAAATCCCATCCCCCTCCACAGCAAGCCCCAGCTGACAGTCTCATTGTCCCCATGGCTGTCGTGGGAAGTCATGATAGATGGCTACACCACGACCCTTTTAGGAGGTGCGTGTTCATATTATGCTCAGAGACCTTTTTTGATCAATAGTCAGTTCAAACCTTTTCACTTGTGTGCACACATATTTATGTTTATAATATATGTAAGTATAAATAAGTGGCTGGAGAACTGTTAAGATGAGCAAAACTGCTTCAATAGGTTTCAGTGTTTGGGAGCGCAAAGCAACAGTATCTCATGAGTAAATGTGGTCATTTGTTGTGTGTGCAGTATTTCTTTAATATTTTAGTCAAAGGAAGAACTGCCAGAATATTTTCATTGTGGGGAGCACAGAGACTTGAAATAGCTAGGCTTTGATACTAGCCATATTGCACTTCACTTTTCCTCAGCACAGAATGCCAGCTTGTTTCTTCAAATTAAGACAATATGCTTATAGTGATGAACCTTATTGGCCATCTATCTTCCTTTTGTAATCTGGCTCTCATCAAGCTGAAACGAAGCCATTTCTTCTGACTGTGGCTGATTAAACACAGAGTAAACCTAGATCTCTGAGGAGGCTCTAATGATTCTCCACAGGCCTAGTGTCAGCCCGGCACCTGCAGCATTCAGCTTCCCCATTTCCATCATAAAATGAAGCATCTGTTACAGAGAAGTGTTATCTTTTCATCATCGATGGTATCTTTCTGTTTGAATTCACCTACCCCATTTGGTATAAATTACAGCCATTTCATATGTAATGAATGGTCACACAGGATGCACTCTGGTTATTGTGGGTTAAAAGGGCACAAAATCCTTTTACTAAACCTTTCTTTAACTTGGTGAAAGTTAAAGACTCATGGCTTGTGTAAAACCTTCTTTCTTACGAAAAACAGGAGGAAATACTTATCACAGCTTAATGCTGAAGCATTTTGATATTGCTTATCTAAATACTGGCCTTTGAGTTTTTTGGAAGCAATTTCTAGAGAAACATCATTAGTTGCAGGGAAAAGAAACAGAGAAGCATGTTCATGCCAAAGACATTTCTGTCTCGGTAACTTGATTAACTATAAGCCCGAAATGTAAAAGTAGACAAGATTTGTTTGCTAGAAAGGGTAGTTGCCAACTTAGAACCTGCTGTAAATCCCACAGAAGTCAATTGGCATATTTTCAATGATTTCAACAGCATTTGTTTGGATCAGGCCAAAGATCAGCTAGCTGTTTACACTTTGTGTGGTCCACATGCTCCTCTGTTTTACCTTCCTCAGTCTTCCATGCGAGCTGAAATAGGCAACTTCATCTTAGAAACCAGTTATATTCAGCTAATGGGGATTTGGGGCATAACTTTGCCAAGCATTTCATGGCCTCCCGCCTACAACATGGATAGTCTCTACAACTTCACATCTCAAAGAATAAGAGAAAAACTTTGAAAGACTTTAGCTCAGAAGTAAAACTTTGCTCATTGCTCCTTGAAGTAGCAGTATAACTGATGGGAGCAAAATAGTTGTAAAACAGGTAAATAATTCCACCTAACATGTAGCTACAAGATACAGAGGTATGGGCAACAACTGCACAATAGCCTTCCTGGTCACATAAATCTGATAGATGTTGTTATAACATAACAACCACTTTAGTAACATCTAAAGATTGCAAATAAGAGGTGGCTTTCTGTGTTTGATGTAAATATAGATAAAGTCTTCAGTGAGCTAAAGAACCTCATAAAGATACTCCGAAGTAGCTTGCCTACTGGTATGAGACTATTTGAAGGAGACCAAAGATCAGCACCACCTTTTCTTGGCACATTCTTGGGGTGTTGAATCATGGAGGAGCTGGTTTAAACTGGGATGGGAGAGGCATTTGGGACAGTCCAAAGCATTGAATTCCTATGCCATTCTCTGAACAGGACATAGCACTGCTGAAGTCACTATGATCTAAGCCCAGCATAGTTCAGTACTCTCCACAGGCTCCACATTTTTCCTGCGTCATGAGTGTCAGTGTGTTCTCTTTCTCACCAAGACTGCCTGAGATTTCACAAAAAAGAATATTATAAGTATAACCTCTTTGGTGAATCATTTGCATAGTTATTTTTTATAGCACATTAAAATTGACATAGTTCTACAGCATATAAGTAACTTAAAAACATGTACTTTATTGTCAGGTTTAAACTTTCAAGTACCTGTGATCTACAGAGAGCCAGGGGTTGCTTAATGGACCCATTGAAGGGGAGGAAAAAAAAAATCATCCTTGTGAAAATAAGGAAGAGTGAGCAATTTTGTACCAACATGCATTTTCATGACCATTTTGCAAGCCTGAATTATGTGGCCACTTTCTACTGATCCACTTTGTAGCAAGCAAAACCATATTGTCCTACCACAAGAGCACACTTGTTATTCAAAATAATTAGGACATGAGTCATCTTGGTATCAAAGTTGGCATTAGTGATATATGGGGCTGATGACTGATGAGTCCAATGAACGTTTGACTCATGTAGACTTAAAATATGCAGCTGAAAAGCCCAGTTAATTCAGAAGAGACACAGCATAACAGTGATAGCATCTTGTAAAAGCAAGATCCAAGACAAGTAGAAATGCAGTAACACTAGTGATGAAAACAGCTAAAGTCTTTGGATTTCTTAGAGCAGCTGAAAAATGGAAGAACATTTTCATTAAAAAACAAAATAATCAAGCAAAATTCAAGTGGTTTCCCCTTTATAAGGTACAAAATGTAATTTTCTTTCTGCAGTTTACATGGTACTTTTGTAAGTGCTGGAATTATTTCTGTTCCCTGTCCATTTCCTTTCGTTTTTCCTTTTTGTTACTTAACTTGAGTAAGTGAATGATATCCAAGATTTCAGTTTGGTTTGGAAAAGTTGTAACAGCAGAAAGAAAAATGAAACTAGCTCAACCACTTTAGAGAGTTTCAATTTTCCTTTGTTCTCTTTTGTAACTCCTCCAGAATTAAAGATTTGGAAGAGTTAGTCCAAAAGCAGGAAAAATAGGAAGAAGGATGAGGAGTGCAAAGGGAGAGGGAAAAAATGATGGAAAAAATCCAAACCACTACATATTCTCTTAGAGTAAAGAAAAAGAAAAATGAGGAAATAGGTGTTTCATATTTATTTCAAACAAAAGATAGAAATAGGAAAATCTGAAAAGAATCTTTTGCTTTATTCTCTTCTCATGGATACCAACCATTTCCCTGTCAGCAACTGTCTAATTGGCTAATACAGTTAACATGTGGCAACTATTTTCAAGTGTATTTAGCTAAGTCTGCTGCTGTGTTTCAGACGTAAGGAAGGCTTCCAATGACCAATAGCTGTCTGGTTTTTCCAGCTTTACTATGGGATCTAACAAAAGCCGTTGCACCTAATAGCTTTTGACTTACTTTAAAAAGTAGCAGTGTCTACATCTAAATACGGGTTTTGACAATATCAGGGCATAAATCTGTGTCTGATACAATTCCTTTTGAACACCAGCTTCTGGAAGGACTTCCACTTGGTATCCCAGTCAAAAAGGTGCCGGAAAATCAACTAT
The DNA here is from genome assembly GCF_000696875.1 of Nestor notabilis. NCBI lineage: Eukaryota > Metazoa > Chordata > Aves > Psittaciformes > Psittacidae > Nestor > Nestor notabilis. The sequence continues at coordinate 302,010 of NW_009916006.1, forward strand.
CTTCAAAGCTGCTTCATAAAGCGGTAAAACTAATAAAAGCTTGTATCTCAGCAGCTGGACACCCTTAGGGCAAACAGAGTCCAGAGCCAGAAACTCCAGTTAGTGTTTTCTTCCTCCATGGGACAGCTTTGGCTGATGTGAGGATGTTCCCCACTTTTGTGCCAGATCCAAATGTTAACTGGCATTTCAGTTAACAGGCTATAAAGCAGTAGAGACCATCACAAGCTGCGTATTAACTGGCAACTGTAAAATTTAAAGGCCCTTGTTTCTATCTGACACCCCAAATAGAAACCCACTTTGCTAAGGGTCAAAAATAAACATTTTAAAGGTGGGAGAATACATTATTAACTCTCTAACAATTTCAAACATCAAAGCATCTAAGCACAAGCTTAATGTTAAAGGTTTTGAAATCTCTGTAAAATCTAATAGTGAGACTATCAGATTTGTAATCAAGTGTCTTCTTGCCATAAGACTTATCTTCACTGATTCGAATACTGCAATATATATAGCCCACATGTAATGGTGTCTGTAGAGGCTCCATTGATGGACTGAGACCATTTAACGCTTTTTTCCAAGCCTTCAAATCATTCTGTAGTTACCCCAGGGAAGAAAAAGCAAACCCAGCTACAATGAAATATCAGAGGTGGGTACCAACTTACATGATTGTGAAGAACAATATGTGAAAAATGTTGTGATCACCACAGATGAAAAAACTTGGAGATGAAATTGGTCTTTCACAGCAATATCAGTTCACTTCATCAACAACAACGGATCTGGACAATGTGCCAGTATCATTGACTTGCACCATTTTAGAGACCTTTAATACTGATTACTGCACAGTGAACAAAAGCTTTTCTTGTGAGAAGTCTGAAAAGGTTGATTATATGTACATTACAGCTGAAAATGGATCAGACAAGTAGTAAGTTATGAAAGTATGAACACAAGAGAATAAAACCATTCTCTAGGCTTGAATTACTTTAGTTTATCTTCTAAGGCTGAATCGTGGCTGTGGTCTTTTGCAACTCAAATAAAAAGCATAGATCAGATGAGATAAAGATAACTGAGTATTGCCAGCATTAGGCAATAAAATCAGTAGCTGAAATGGAAGAAAACTTTGATAACCACACAGAAAAAGATCTAAAAGTTATAGTAATACAGGGAAAAGTTCTCTGTAGCTACCTCTGTCAAGTACAGTGGACACTAAGACAATAAAAAGACACAAACATCTGCTCTTGCATTTCTTTATAAAGATGTTTGGAACTGAAATCATTCTGGCCAGCTGAAGGGACTGTCCCGATGCTCCAGTTAAACATGGTTTGGAAGCTGCCAAGAGATGAGAGGGGATAACTTTCACATTAGGGCCCACACAACAGCGTAAACTTCATTCAAAATTCCCAGCTTTACACTGGGAAAAGAAAAATCTCCTATTTAAAAAAGCAGTTTGTTTCCTCAAAAGAATTTTCTGGGGTGCTTTAGAATCATGTTTCTTTCCATATCTCACGAAGAAAATTCGGTTTTAATTACTTTATGTTTGGTTTAGCATGAAAGAGGCATCACTGGAAGGATGTGATATCAAAGTCTGTGTTGGTAGCAAGAACTCATACCTCAGGAGGAACATAGCCTGGTGTGCAAGGCTAGGCAGAGTTTGCAGGTTGAGCACGTGGAGGGGGGAGAGAGGGGAAAGGATCATTTTCATTACAAAACTGCATTTTTACTCTAAAAGTCATAATAAAAAAGCCACGGAAGCCCCATTGTTATTCCTGTGAAACAAAACTCACACTGTTTAGAACAAAATATCCTAAATTAAGTTTTAGCCACTACATTAAAGGGTCATTTCCAAAAGATGAAAGTACATTCTATGGCAGTGTAAAATGAAAATAGAGGGAGAAAAAAGGAAATTACAACACACTGGTATTACTGGAAAAAGAGCACGAGTTGTGATATCCATGAAATGTTGAATTTTCCACTATTCACAAGGCTCTGCGTTCTTAATATCTGTAAAGAATGGTCATCTCAGTTGTTAAAATGTAACCTAAACGCTCAAGCCACAGGGCTAATATACTCTAAAGTAGCCACTACATGCAGCTGATTCTGCCATTTAGCGCTTCTCCTGTAACATCAGCGGTGTAACCTTAGTCCCCAAAAATTGGAGTTTGAGTTATGCCTTTGACCTCAGTCTGATCTGGCTCTAGGACAAGCAGTTGTGCAGTCCCTTGGGGCTACAAGCCATGGGGAAGCTCCAGGGCTCTGAAAGGTGGAATTAGCCCCAGCTACCTCAGCTGGAGGAGAAAGTCAGAGCTGCAACCTCTCCCTGGGGCTCTTAGAAGCTTGAAGCAATGGGGCCAGGTTTTCACCCTGTTTATCTCACTTTAGGCACATGAAAATCAAAACGTCCCATATCGGTGCCCAGTTGGTGAACCACTGAGAGGTGTTGGATGCAGCCTTCGGTACAAATCAGTCATGTAACCAGTGGGGGTTTGGTGCTTATGTACGCTCAATGCACCCTATAGCACTGAGAAATACACGCATGTGTGTGTTCAGACACATTGCTTAGGGACTAGAAAACTTTGTATTCAATATTGGGGGAGATGTGAGAACCCTCTCTCTTTGTCCCTAGATGTCATACACTCCTACATACACATATATACATAAACATGCGCACACGCTGGCGTGCAGCAACTATCTTCTCAGCTACAGAGAAAAACTTCCTAATTGGTGTTTGTTAAAATTAATATTTTTGCCAGTCAAAATTAGTCACACATGAAGCAACCTGAGCCTCAAGTAGGCTGTCTTAATTAAAGTTTTATCTGTCACTTAATTGAAGAATTATTATCCATTTTGATCACTCTTTTTCCTTCAGATAACAATAGTGTTATATCCATCTTTGTATTCCGTGTGTATAAAGCAAGATTTCTTTCTGATTTCAAATGCAGGCTAATTTATTTTACAATGTTTTTACTGCATCCTAGGCTGTCTTGGATACAATGCTCTCACCCCACATAATACACCTTCACAAACAGGTGAAGCCACAAAAGGAAAGGACACTGCCCATGATAGATATTTTCATGCAACATAATATGAGTCACCAGCTTTGATTTCACCTGCTTCCGACATTTTCAATGGCAGAAGGACATAAGAGTACTGCTGCTAGGGACAAAAGAAGGTTCCACTTTAATTTTTCTAATCAAATAATAGTTCAGTAACACTAATTTCTCTAAAGTATGTTCTATTTCCCTTATGCAAATCTGCAACAACAGCACTGGCATGACTGGAATTAAATCTGGACTCATTCAGGAGCAGCCGAGATCCAAATTCCCCAATCAGTAACATGTTGTTCCAGATTGCAAAACTTCTTGTTAGAACAAGAAACATTCTTTTTACGAGAAGAGTTTAAATGAGTTGTTAGTGACGTCTTCGCAGAGAGAGATGGAGGATTTATTTGTACTTTACAAGGAATCTCTTCCTCTCTTTAAAAGCACCAGTTTTAATTTAAACTAATCTTAAAAGTTTCTTGCTGCGAATCTGGTGTCTGCTATACAACTGTGCAGCATCTCTTCATCAATGTAGGAGTGCAATGGCATAAAGACCATGCACTCAAGTGAGACATATCCTCATATTGCTTCCCTCAGATTGCTAGAATTAATCCAGATTTACACACCACTCATCTATAAGGGACAGTTAGTGCCCAATTCTTTCTTCATAACTGTGGAGTCAATCCAAATTGCAGCGAAGACAAGCAGCTTTATATCTTTTAATCAAAAAGAATGGATTGGTAAATCAAAACCTCCCTTTTTCTGAACAGTCACAGGTTCAGAGAGCTGAATCAAGTGACAATATGTCCCAGAAACCGCATCATTCCCAATACAGCTGCATAAATCAGGAATGCTTTTGTGGCTCTTCTAAGCAGTTATTTCTCTCTTTAAAAAACCCCACCACCACATAGCAGCCAATCTTCCTCTCGTGCCACACCGATGTCAGTAAACACAGAAATCTACAGAATTCTGTTCAAAGTATTTTGGCCGCATGCAGTGGGGCTTTAATAGGATCAATCCTTCCCTGACAGGTCACAGTTTGCTGACTAAATTTAGTTACACTTTATGATTTCAAAGGCTTCTTCCCAAAAGATATTCTCCTCTTCCCCCCCACCCTTTTTTTTCCACCCTCAAGAGTACAATGATCAAAGTGCTTTTAAAGAAGCTGTTCAGGACTACTTCAAGTTAAAATATGAAACCTAAAGTGATTCCAAGCAGCATTTCATTTTAATTTAAGTGATGCATAAATTTTGCACAACTCCCTAGTTGTGCAACCAGTATAGATAATACACAGTTGGTTAAAATATTTACCATTATTTATCAAACTGCAGTTTAATATGTGAATAGCTCTATCAGTGTGAAATGATACCACGTGCATGCCAAATAGTAAAGAGGTTCTCAGGAACTTTATACCAGCACAAGGGTGCTGGGTACTATGTAGAATTAAGCAAACAAGATCCAAAGGAAACTAACTGCTATCGTTATATTCTATATCTATATATTTATATTCAAGCTTAGAGTTGTAAGGAGCGAAGTTTAAAAATCTGGTGGGTTTAATTATTGTAAATGAAAGGGAGAAAGAGGAATAATTAAACCACTTTCACAGCATATCTCAAACGTGTAACACTAAATGCAGCCATGTGCAGGACTTCAACATAGATGACGAGCACTTCAGTCTCCAACACCAAGTTTGTATTTTTATGGTGTTATCTAAAATACCCACTCAATGCAAACTGCATATTTACCTTGGAAGGAGAAGCCAGGCTGTTTCTGCCAGGATTTAAACATACTGTTCCTGGGGAGTGTACGTTTTCCACGCTTTATGCTCAGACTACCAAACATCCTGCGCCAGCACTCAGCACATGGTCCAGTGAGAGTTAAGAGCAATCTACCTCCCCCCAAAAAAACAGTTTTTTGTTCATTTCACCACTTGTTCTGAAATACAGGGCTTCTCCAGGGGACCAGCTTCAGTTTATAAGTAGGTAGTATATAATGACATAATGTTCTGGGCACAGTGACTGCAAAGGTACACTCATCACATAGGAAAGGTTGTTACCAGAAAATGCTATCCTTGGAAAAAATGAAGGGAAAAACCACGTTAACTGTTAGAGCAGAGAGGGGAGAGCCACTCGCGTTTGTGCTGTTGATTATCTCCAGTTTGGAGGCTGAGAAGTTAATGTATTCAACTCCTCTTTAATGCCAGCCTTCCCTCGCATTATTCATACAACTTAACTCCGGCTGCCTCCTCCTCATCCCTCCTGCTTTGCCTCATGCTTCTCAAAAGGCGTTTCTCTGCACGGCACATCAGAAACTAGAAATCTAAGTTGCTATCTTACTTCCAAACCAAGCTGTTGTCAGTATTAAACCTACACAATGCATTACAATATAATCCATTTACAGGGTGTCTTATCATGCAAATAACTCAAGGTGCCTCACAATAAAATAAAAAGGACGAGAGGAATAAACCTCAGCCATTGGAACAGACAAAAAGGAAACCTTGAAATTTACTTTTAAACACACTAATGGCTCTTTTCTCCCAGTGAGGCATGAAGAGGAACGGGGCAGAGGATTTGAACAAGGAATTCCTATTAGCATTTGATGGGACTTAAATGTGCAAATCCACCCCTAGATCACTGGGAGACTAGACTCCTTAAAAGGAGAAACTTCCTTGATATCTTGAAGAAAGAAGTTGCATAAAGGCACAAGTGTTAGAGAAAAGCTTGGTCACCAGAACATCATCTTGTTGGCTTAGATCTGAAGAAGTGTAGCCTGAATGATCTGGCTTAAGGGCAGGAGCCATAAAAGCTCCCTGCAACACAGAAGCAAAAACACTGTTTAAAAGCAAGAATGGCTTTGGCCAGGGCTTACATCTGACTCATTTCCAAAAGGGTCCTGCTTTAAATTAATGTTCCATTATCAGTGTAGAAATAACAAACAAAAGGCACTTTTCCCCTTTCTACTTCATTTGGTTTTATTTTCCACAGTTCTTCCTTAAAATGTTATAAACTGCTCTTTGGAAGAGGTGGATCGGTAGTTTCCTCCCTCTGGGCTGGAGCGTGAAGCAGTCAGAGACACTGAGCAGATCAGCTCTCTCAAGGGCAAAGCAGGGGAGGAACAAGGGCCAAACCACGCTTTGGACTGTTGTTCTCCCTCAAGGCAGTGCCAGCTCATGTCATGGCCCATGTTATTCCCCCTATCAAGCCAAATAAGCTTTGCCAAAATGACATCCAGAGGATGGGGCAAAGCAAATATGCCTATTCCTCAGCTAGGCACAAGAGCAGCAATAGACGCCACACGCCTCGTATGGCACCCAGAAATAAAACCACCGTAGGAGAGGCGACAATTTGAGTCACTATTTTCCTGCTCCTTAGAGCCCAAATTTTAATATAGTAAAAATGTCAAATACTAGAGATATAACCCAGCACTAGGAATAGATGTGTGAAGGTGCCAGCTCTTCTAGCAGGTTGCCTAATGCAACTGTTGCTCGTATCAAATTCAACCATTTAACCCACTGGCTACTGCCCAGCTGGAGACTGTGGCTGAAATCAGACTGAGAGACTTGTTGGACCAAATTCAAGCCATTGAAGAATCTCTTACTTACAATAAGGAGAGTACAGGTTTAAAATAATCAAAGGTGGAGCTTCATTAGCCAAATATTAGCAAAACATTTTAGGAGGACTCGGCACTGTCCTCTTGTTCTCTGATCTAAATAGTCACATTCAGGGTGTTTCCTTTATTTTTTCTTCACCATTGATCTGAACATGCAGGTTCAAATTCAAAATATTTAGTGAGTGTTCAGCTTTCAGGTGCTCAGAAACAATAAAGGACTGGAGCACATAAGCATCAGTAGGTAACTACCACCATGGAACAGAAAGCCTGTGGATGCCCTGGCAGAGTTGAACACTTCTTCCCACTCCAAAAGAATAAAACCATTTCCAGTATCCAAAGTTTGATGTATCCTTTTTAATTAGTGGACATTAACACAGCATCAGAACCATAACACAGCTGGCATCCCTGTATCAAATTCTAATTCTATCAAAGACTGTATAACTTATTTCAAATCTATACTAGCTGCTATTATAGATTATTATTATTATGCACCAACATTTGCTCTACTTCTGGAGCAAATTGCAGCAAGCCTTGCCTACAAACTGGGTTAAATCTACAGTCAAATAGGCAGAAATCTAGATTGTAATTTTACATTTATAAAACCGCTTCCTTTCTTCCAGGGTCACAATAGCCACGGTTTCTATGTTGCTCTGAACATTGGCTCTACTCAGATTTGATTGATCTTTTTCTTCAGGATACCCATTTCCACATTCATTCCCACAGATTTAAGTCCAGAGTAATACTTAAAGAGTGAATGATATTCCACATTTCTAAATGCTATCAAATTGTTGCCTGTGGCCCAGGCTAAGAAATAATGAACTCCTAAAGTTACTTTAAGAAATAAAAGACTGAAATAAAAATGCAATTTAAATTGGAAAGCACTGTGTTGTTTGACTCCTCTTGCTTCAAAGTAAAAAGACCAATTTATTTGCCATTTGAAGAGGATGAAAGCCTTTCTAAGACACTATTCCCCCTTCATCTATCATATATTGCTGGACATGTATGGCACCCATGGTTTGTGAGAGTCCTTCCTTGGGGATCATAGCTAATTTCAGAAGAGACAGAGGGATATGTATCATCTGCCTTTCCAAGATCAGAATCAGGTCTGCCTTGGTAAGCTAAGCTTTAGCTTGGAGAGAGTTTTTATAGCTGAGTTATAAAAACCCTGGAAACAGGGGAGTTTATGATAGAACCACTGACAGACCCTTAACTACAGCAGTATTCATGGTTACCACTATAAGCCAGGCATTATGTTGGAGGGCAGTAAAGTTAAACCTGCCCATAGGGCATTCTGAAATGTTAACTGCCAGTGCATATAGTAAGATTCTTAGCACAGGTGTACTCTCCAAATAAAGTCAGTTTCCAGAAACCTTCTCCTTTCCAAAAAAAAAAAAAAAAAGAAAAAAGAAGGAAAAAAAAAAAGGTTTTCATCTATGACACTGGAAACATTCCTATAGTTGTGAACAACTACATTTGATTAAAATCTGTCAGATTTATCTTCTTTGCAGGAGGGAAGAAATATGTGTTTTCCTCAGAAAGGAAATCAATGTGTCTTTATGATAGATGCAGAGTGAAAACAGGGATGGTGTCACTTTAAATGGTGAGGGAGGAAGGATGGGTAACCCGCTGGATATTGCCATTAGCTGCTGGCATAATTGTTGCGAGGCAATGCCCCCGATCCCATCTTATATTCTGCATTTATAGGACTGGTTTATGGTCATTGACCCAACAGTTATCACGGAGACTCTTAAGGCACAACATCTTCAGTGCAGAGGCACTGTGGTTGTTTTGTTCTCTTCACATTTCTTAATTATCACACCTTAGTGAAATTTCAGGGAAAAAAGTCCTTGGCTTATTTGCTGACATTATTAGTGCTGGAGTCCAGGATAGCTTCTTTAGAACTGAACAATAAGAGCAGAATCATTTTACTTGAAATAAAACAGAATTTGAAAGCTGCTTATGGCATGCTGGTTGATTTGGTGCCAAAATAAATGTTCCCATTGAGATAACATATCACCAAAATTTGGAAAAATGTATTAATTGAAAGAGTGAAATAGAGTTTGATTGAAAGCAGTAACTTGATGTCTTTATCAAACTATTTTACTTTAACAAATGCATGTACATATAAATGTGCTGCCTATACCCTGGAAAGCTTAGAAGCTAAATAGAGGAGGATGGAAAAGTGAGTAATGATTGCACTTCTAGGTAACTACACCACAGAAAGATGGTGTAGTGATATAAGACAGATTTTTGGCAGAGAAGAAGTATAACCTGTGTATCCTGAATGCCAGACCATGGTCCTAAGTAGAAAACCACGCTCTCCTTTTGAAATGATGTTAAATTTAACCAAGCAAAACCACCAGTTTTTAATGCCAAGTGATATCCAGGCCATTCCTTGGTCTGCACAAACCCCTCTTAATAAAGCTCTGTTGAAAGAATCAACAAATGCATGTGCCTGTCCAGGAAGGGTAGAGAGTTTTAGAAAGACCTTGAGAAGGTTTCACAGCAAAGGGCCTTAAATTGAGCTATAATAAAATGAGATGGTTACAAGAATAAATACCCAGTTTGAAAACTGATCAGTTTCTGAGTTTATGTTACCAGCTGTGCTGATCATATATGGACAAATGACCACCCAGGCTAAAAGTTCTCACAGTACTTAATGCCAGGGTATTATTAAAAACAGGAGAAATTCTGTGTGAATGCAACTACAGCACAGACACACACACAGGCTCTAGACACATCTATGTCAGGAAGATCTCAGTGATTGTGAATAACTCACTGTAAAGCATCGATTCAGTGCTCCACAAAAGGGAAAATGAGATACAAGAATATGAGTAGAGAATGAAAACCAGAAAATATCCTCAAGCCATATATAAATCCATGGTAGTTCTGGTCATTCTGTTCAAAATAGATACAGGACATTACGAAACCTTGCTGCCTGTTTTTTAAGTAAAGAATGCCTGAAAAATGAAAGAGGGGACACAGTATCTGGCCCATAAAAAAATAGAGTAGAGAAGGGACATAGAGAATGATTACTCACTATTTTTCATCATATAATATAGGGCACTTGTCACAAGAAAGTATTTTTCTCCTCAGCACAAATTAAATGCTAGAACTAATTTTCATAGATGTTGCAGAGAACAATATATGGATTTTTTAAAAAAACAAAAACCACACACAAAACATGAAACTCCACGGAGTAACACTAAACATCAGTTTTGGATGTCTTTTAACTGCTGATTATGAAACCAGGAGGGTACAGAGTCCTACTCCTAATGATCTTGCCCTAAGTCCCCATGACAGACAATGCTTGGGTCACATTTTGCTTGCAGTTTACACTAAAATGAACTTTATTATGAAGTTTTCACATAGTACATAAAAATGTGCTAATAAAACCTGTAGGTGACAGGAAGAATTATTATGTTAGAAAACGATGGGAGAGGACGAGATTTTGATTCAGAGCAATCTGGTAACTCTGCATTTACTGTAATATAGATAAATACAGCAAAAGCCAGGGAACAAGGATACCTTTATAGAACATGAAACAGTCTCAACACAGTTGAACCTGAAGGATTTAATCTCACCTCCACTCAATGCTTTAACATAAGGAGGCCAAAACTCTCTGGAGTCCAGAGCTAGAATAAAAGAAGAAAGATCCAAATAGAAACAAGGAAATAACCTTGTTTCTCAGAAAAAACACTGGTAAAACAAATCATTAGATTGCTTGGTCCAACTCTACTTTCTAAAGGGATACAAATACTGAAGGTAAAGCCACAAGATTAAAATAATCTAGGTACTAGAAACGAACACTGCTGTGCAACATATAAACTCAACTTCTACAGCTTAACATGAAGGGAGGAGGAGGACTTGATTTCTAAGCAGTGGTACCTATACGCAGTGAGAATATTGGATAACATGGGGCATTTGACCTTGCTGCCAACAACATGACAAGATGCAGAAGTGGAAACGGAAGTTACAGGAATTCAGCTTTGAAGTAAGATGCAGTTTCCCAGTACTGAAGACTGCTAAACTTTGAGACCAGTGGGTTTGGAGTGTTTAAGATAAATTTTGCTCTCTAAAAAGCAACACCTAAATGTTCTCCTATATCCCTTAAGAGAAATTTTTCAATCTGTAGGTACAACAGAACAGCTGAAGATAAACATAGGTGAAGGGTGTTTATCCACTTTAATTGAGACAACATAGACGTTACCTTCTTCGTGGTCTGGCTTGGGACACCCAGCAATTGATACACACTCTTGTTTGAGAGGATGGGGGGAAAGGAGGAGGATGCTTATGCAAGTGTGAGAAGTGTGTTGCCAGCCTCAACATCCATAGACCAAAGACTTCCTCTTACTACTCTGTGATTCTGGGGCCTTGCCCTTGTCTTATTACCCTTTGGTTCAACATTAAGAAAATATTTATGCTTCAGAGTCCTGGGCATTAGGCAGGTACTTGGAGTAATCGTAATTGCCACACCTTGGTGACATAATCCACTTTTTGGCCCTGCTTTATTCCATTTTCTTTTCCTTTGGCTACATGAAAGGTTTTGCAATGGCAGGGACACAATGTTAAAGAGGTGGTCAAAATTTTCAGGGGCAATCGCACAGGTGGTAGCTGGTGTCTGTTCTTTTCATGCTCAGGGTCACACTGATCACCAGTTTCAGATCTGAGAAGGAAATTAATCCTAGATCAGATTATCAGGGACAGTGACAGAATTGTTACTGTGTGGGATTACCCAGATATATTTCAGCCAATTTCTGTAGACATTAGTTCTACTTTGCTATGACCTATTCTCTGCCTACACTTAATATTTGGGGAACAAGAAAGACCAGAGTAGAGGGGGGAAAAAATTGTGCAGAGCTTTAAATAGGTTGCAATCTCTGGTTTTATCATAGGTAATTTGTAGTATTTAGTAGCCCTGATATACAGGAGGTCACATGAAATCATTTAGAAGTCCTGTCTGGATTCAATTTCTAAGAATGTATTAATCTCTGCCTGGCACAGGAAAGATAATGGCATTTCCTTCAGCAAAGCCTCAGTCAGTGCCAAGAGCAGGAGTCCGACTGTCATCAGATCAGCCAGTGAAAACAAGAGGGGTATTTGGTTGTTTATTTATTGAGTCATTCCAGCTTGATACTGGCTTTATGCCAACACATATAAGTTCAAAGATAAAGAGTTATTCCTAAGGATAGCAAGACAATCTATTTCTCCCCATTACAGCACAGAAAACTAGCACTAAATTAAATCCTATCCCAGATCTGCAGGTAACCTGAACCTCGACTTTCACAAGAGAGAAAAGGTTCAGGAGACAAGCTGGGGCAAATCCAGAAAAGGGTCATAAAGGCTCAACGAGCCAGATCCCTGTGTAAAAGTTCTGCTGTCTTTCAACAGCCCAGTGCAGATTTGAACTTGGAAAGGTCCAAAGGAAACTATTTAAACCCAGGTCCCAGAATGCAAAGGGAACTACTGAGATTGCTCAGGAGCCTGAAGTGGCATTCTTTTTTAGAGAGCAAACAATATAAAGTAAATAAGGGAGAATGACAAGCCTCTGTGTACTCTAAAAGAAAACTAAAAGTCCCACTGGTGCGCTCTGCTTGTCAGAGAATACAGGAGCAAAACGCAAGCGTGTTAAAAGGCTCTAGCCTGGAAGAACACTTTTTTCCCCTTCTTTAAAGTAATGAAATGGTTCAACAACCTTCTGAGAAGGTGAAAAATCTTGCCTGTCTACATTTGTAAGAGAAGCCTGAATTACCTGCCTTTCCCTTTAAGCATTTTCAGATACAAATCAAACACAGATGGCCCATTATGTTTATGACCTCACTGTCAATTGCTCTAGATAGTGCATGCATTAATTATTGAAATATTTTCATAGTATACAACTTTTTAGTGTTCACATTGTCACAGATAATTTCAACTTTCTGATTAGGAGATATAAACAGTGTTATAAACAGTCTCAAATGCCATAAAAACCACAAATGTACTGGCCTTTCTTTTTTTCTAATGAATACAGCCTTAAAAGAAGAAAAAGAAAACAAAAAACTAACAATCAAAAAAAACCTGGCCTCAGTCCTGAAAGTCAACATTATGTTAACATTCCCTGCGATACATAAACGATGCCAAAGCCTATTACAATTGCAGTAAATCTTGATTACCAGAGTTGTTTGTTATTTATGTCTAGAAGATAAAGATAATATTGGGAATAGCCCTCTTCTTTTCGGTGTATAAATGACATCCATAAAATACTGTGGTTTTTAAACAGTAAAAAAACTTGATTGAGGTTTTCAAATTGTTGTGACTGTTCTACTTCAAGAAAACCACCTTTGGCAAGTCAGCAGGCAGTAGTATTCCTTTAATTCTCATTTACTTTCATTAGTAAATATTGAAAACCCTAGACCAGGTCCAGAAAAGTCCATAGAGTAGCAAACAGCTTCTAGCAGTGACTATCTAATGATTTTCAGAATAAGGTCATCAAAAACACCAATTTCCCCAGAAACAGCCCATTGACAGAGAACTAAAGCATACTAAGATTTAAGTTTACATTCTCATGAGCAAACAGGAGGAATAAAACCAAACCTCCCTGTCTTTGGGGATATAGAAGATAAAAGGTGTGGAATGGTCTTCCTGCCAGGTAAGTTTTGGGAAATACCTTGAAAGCATCCATCAACTGCAGATCCCTTGACATCAAACCAGGACATCCCATGTGTGAAAGCATCAGCAAGTTCTGCACTGCCTGCTCATCACTGGATCCACATATTGGATTCCCTAAAAGAGATAAAAAAAGAATTTAACCTTAAGTTCCTATACTCTTTTTCTCCTCCCAAAATCCTGCAGTTGTGTTGTGAGAAACTTTTCCAGGTAGGATCTACCTTCCTCCAGCAGAAAAGCATAGGAATTTTTACTACAGTTGCTATTAAAAACAAAAATAAGGAAGGTCACCTGGTGATTAATGTTGCAAGACCTGTATCTCTATCTAGAAAAAGAATAATGCAGCTTCTTTTACTTATACTTTTACTGCCTTGACATTTCTGTAAGCCAAAACTAGAAAAGTAACCCCAAATTTATAGGGTGGGGAATTAAGAGTTAATCTTTCCTAGAATGTTCCAGATGAGCTAACAGAAAACATGCCTTTTTAATATTACTATTTTTGGCAAACCCCTCCAAAAAGCTGATGCCATCCAAAACAGCAAATGTAGAATGAGGGGGGGAAAGAAGAGAAAGAAACATCTCAAGCAAGTAGCCCAAGGGAGAAATAAGTTCATGACTAGCACATTTACACCTTTCTTGATTTATTTAAGGTACAAGAATAGTGTAATATGACCTTTTTGCTTCCCTAACAAGCATTTATATTTGCAGCAGATCAAGTCCAGACCCACTTCTTGCGGTGCAGCCACTGCTCACAGACCTCTCAAGACCAAAAAGCACAGACCTAAGCCCTCTACAGCTTCCCATAAGCATAGGGGTAGAAGGGGTAAAAGAGGGGGAAAGAAAAAAAGCCACACACCATTTCTTTTCAGCTAAATATTTGTGGTGAAGCAGAAGTATCTCCTTTAACCAAGGCCCCAAACTTCACACCCTACCTCTAATTTCTCCAATTAAGTGTGGTTTGGCTTTTTATAGAGCTCAGATTTATTCTCCCCACCCCCCGGGGAAGAACCACACCGAACAGGGGAGTGTTTTTTGGGTGCTTCCATGAAACCCTCCAAAATATTTCCCATCCCCTTGTGTCACTCTTCTCAAAGGTTCACCATCTGATGCAGATGCTCTGATATTTGAAATAACTGAAGAAAAAAGAAAAACAGCTGACAAAATAAAAGCCTAAATTTTTCATGACACCCCTTGTCTCATGAGATGGAGACTTCCAAGTCCTCCATGGTCCCAGTATTTATTTGGGCCAATTTGCATTCCACATCCCACCTGGTTACAAATTCAATGTAGCCCAAGGTTTTTTTCTTTAATGTGTGCTTTTCTTTGGGAGGGATCCTATGTGTTGTTAGAAGGAAGGTGGGAAAGAGGTTTTTTGCTAGGCAGAAGTTGTTTTGAGCCTGAAGCAAAGATGTTTTCCTGTAGGTTTATTATGGTTTTTCTATGCAAAACTGTTATTAATGTATTCTGCTTATTTTATTTATTCTGAAATTATTATCACTAGGTTTTATTATAGCTGAGAAACAGAAGTAGGAAAATGAGGCTGCTTAATTTGTTATGAGGTTAGTTGGGGTTTTTTCCTGTAGAGGATTGATAAGGTTTCTCTACAGTTTGAAGGGCTAAATAAAGCTCACACTTGTGGTCATTTCAAATGGATATTCTCTGCCAACTCTTACAGCACCATCTCTTATAAGAGATAATAAATATGAGCTCTTCCTTATTCCTTTCCTCTTTTTCTTTTGCTTCTAAATAGAAAGCAGAGGCCAGTTCAAGCTTCTGTCTTTGTAGATAATCAGGAAGTGTATTGTTTAATTGCAGCAAACCTTTACTGCTTTTCTTCTATATACTATGGAGAAAAGTGGCTGTTCAGGAAAGGACCTATCCTACTGAAACATGTTTGGTGCTGGTGGAAGCAGGCTGGCTGTGCAAACAGATCTTTAGGGATTTATGGTGATCAGTTTTTCAAGCATTAGGAAAGCCTGAGAGCACATTATTTTTAAATGAGTTATATATTTAGCGCTATGCCCACCGTTCTTTCAGCTCTAATTTTAGAGGGCAGGGGACAACTCTGGCACTATTGTAGCCTTGTCTAAATTTAATATAGTTGAGCAGCTGATGATTATCAGAGAGATTGCCTTTTTGCTCCTTCAGGAATTTTTCACTCAGGAAGAAAAGTCACTGTGCAGTACTCTGCTTAGGGTATTGTACAAGCTGTGGTAGCACATGAGAAAAATGCGTGCTCTGAAACAGTCTTTAAAGACCAACCTCTTAATCCAGTCAGGGATTTCAGGAGAAGCAAATGAGGCTGGTTTGAATGATATTTTCCTTTGTCTTTTGTAGAAAGATAAGTCATTTGTGTTGGCAAATGCCAGTAGACCAGTCCTATCCCATCTCTGTATGAGTACAGATGCCACTAGATAAAGAACAGAGCTAAGTATCTTCCAGTTCACCAGGTGGCTTGTGAAAGGGGTGAGCAGTGGTGTTCCCGTCTGCTTGCCCAATGCCAAGGGTCAGGTGGTCCATCCAGAGCCATGGTTTGAAGACCAGAAGAGGAACTCTTCTAATCCTTCAGTTCAGTCTCTTACAAGATAAAGCTCCCAGATGGTTCCCCCACTTACAGTTATGGGTAAGTGTGACTTTTAACTCTTACATGGGTTTCAAGACAGTCTGGACCTCCATGTGTTGTTTTTCTTATTATGGTTATAGTGAGCAGTATCGTCTCAAGCAGTGTCTCTCTGAATTTGTCAAATGATATGTTATCCATATTTTATGGAAACAGGAACTTGTGATGCTGGGAGGTTTTTTAAGTGTAAGTGACTAAAGGCAACACACACAAACAGTTTAGCATTAGACTCAAGCTTAATCTGCATAACTACACAGTGTCAAAGATTTTTTTTTTCTAGACAAAGGGTGTTTAATGAAAAACTCTGCAAAGAGAGGCCTTGCAACTTCCTATAAATATTGGGCTTTCTGCCTTCCTTCTGAAATATATTAACAGCCTCAAGAGGGATTATTGATGCTAGCAAGTAAGTTTCAGCAGTCCTCAGAAGTCTCTGACACTGTGTACAGCATTAGAGTTTTGCATATGGTTCCCCCCACATGCACTTAAGTGTTTTGAGGTTGGGGTGACTGCAGGTCTCTGAGAAAGCAAGATTGATAAAGCAAAGCAATCGGAGTTATTTCCTATGCATGAAATTGATTAAATGCTTCACTAAATGGCTTATAAATTTGGCTCTCATATTTCTGTCACCCACTGCAAAGATTACAGGAACTCCGTCTATAACCATGTTGTATACAATACCAAATTACAAAAGGTTGTAAAAACTAATGTTTTGTTTAAAATTTTGAGCAGGACCATATGCCTTTGGTGACCTTGAGTAAGCTATTTTAATTCAAAACATTTTAAAGAGTAGAAGAGAAGGAAAAAAAAAACCCATCTGCATAACAAAACTGAACTAACACAATTTAATACTTAGTATGCAGCATATCATTTCTTACTTCTTGCCTGAAAAAAATGTTAAATCCCCTTCTACCAGAGTATTCTAATTTTATAGCTACTAAGTGCATGTGGCATGAAACCTAGAGAAGCTCAGGTTTCCTCAGATTGAATTTGCTTTCCTTATTTTATGATGTCTGTTATCAAATCTATCTGGGAACTCACACGGTCCCCTTTACTCTGGAACCCACATGCATCAGGCACTGGTGGCTCTGACCTCATCAGACCCTTTAAAATGAAGCTTTATTGATTTCTGACTTAGTGTAGAGTTTCATTACCTCCCAAAACAGGATGAGAAACTGAGGCACAAAGACACTGGGGATCTCAAGATGCCAAAAGCGGGTGTGAGCGGTTTGCACCCGCATCTGTTTGCTTCCCTTTCACATGGGACAGCCAAATGACTTGTACAATCTGAGGCAGAGCTGTACAAATGTAGTCAGCTGCTGGAGATCTGCTGGTACAATATTAGTTTCCTGACTGTGCTTAGTCACACACAGTATCCTGCACACACTTAACAGCTGCTGGTTGCACCCAGTTATGCTCTTGGTCCACAGCAGAGTAAACTATTGGCCCACTGAGTCTTCTGTTGGTTTAAAGCCATGTGTTGTCTTATGCCTTGGCTGTCCTGGTGTAAACATCTGACCTGAAAACTTGAGCTCACCCAAAGCTGTCTAATTGTAGGAAAGGACATGACTTACAAAGCCACAGATATATAGTCAGCCACACTAAAATAGGTAGATTGCTTTACAGAGCCA
Organism: Nestor notabilis; assembly: GCF_000696875.1. Lineage (NCBI taxonomy): Eukaryota > Metazoa > Chordata > Aves > Psittaciformes > Psittacidae > Nestor > Nestor notabilis. The sequence goes on from NW_009916006.1 coordinate 319,544, forward strand.
ATAAACACAGTTCTTCTGACAGTCATAAATAAAACTTTACAGGGTCCTTTTTACATGCAGCTCCATTTTACAGATGGGAAAAGCGAGGTTCAGCA